>NC_090731.1:53374225-53379225 GCF_036898095.1 Palaemon carinicauda
TGGTTTGCAACGCACCCTTCTTTGAAGTCGATGCACCATTTGTTTATGCGGTACTTTGTACATTTATGCTTTACTTCTGATATTGTTCATGTATCTACTTGGAGATCTTAGCTAATAAATTTTATAGATAATAACATGGAACTACATTATCATGAGAGAACAAAAAACTTTTCCCATGGTAAATAATCCGATATCCCTTCATGGAACCAACCTTCCCGATGGACACAGGTGGGAACCTGGGACTTTGGGTGTACGAAAACAGGACAAAACGTGATTATTTAACACTTTCAAGATTTGTAAAAAGCCACAGAACCTAACAAACCCACTTAACATAACCTAGTATTTACCAGGTCAATGACCTAGCGTTGGTTGTGCGCAAATCCCGGAACACCTCTTCCCAGGTCAGAAAGTAAATGTAAATTACAAATAAATCATTACATTATGATAAAATAAATCACAAAAAAATTCTTACATCATGATAGAGTGAATCACAAATAAATCCTTATATTATAATTGAGACGTGTAAGGTTGGGGGTCATCGTGGTCTCCAGGCACCTGGTATTGTTGTGGAGGATAGAGGTGACAGGCAGTGATGAAAAGGTGGTGCAAGAATGAGGCCTTTGAGAAATGGTGAGTGAACAAAAACCAGGAAAAGTAGCCTATTATCGGAAATACTTCGATTTATTACCAGGCGTTTCAATCCACTCCTTTACTTCCCTTTAGAGGCGTTTGATATTCTGGGAATGGGTGCCGTGGTCGGAGGGGTCAACAAATGGTCCTGTGCTAGTAGCACAGCTCTTGTAGCAAATTATACGCACCCCATTTATACCTCATAATGATACTTCTTACCTTTATATATTTTTGCATCAAAGGAATCAGGGTAGAAGCATCTCTTTTTTGAGGCAAAGGTTCAAGTAACGGAAATGAAAAAAACAAAAAACTTTTAGACACTCATTCAATCCCCCTAAACACCCATACTAACCTTAAATGACTACCACGGTTGTACTTGGCTTTACTGAAGTGAGATGCATCTATCTCCACTATTATTCCATCACCACCATTATCCTCCTGGTTATCCAAAAATCTCTGTTACATCAGAGCAGAAACTTCTCCAGTCAACACTCGTATTGGGAGAAATATAGAGACCTTTGATAACTTTCATGGTCCCAATGTTTTCGGAACCAGTGGTTTATAAATACAATCAGTTTCCAGGGTTCAACATGGGCCTTAGCAAGGAACGTTCCTTTATAAGAACCAACATTATAACTGCACCTACCTTTCATTTTTGTCTGGGCAATTTTTACAGTAGAGTTACAATAGAAAATGTGCTGGTCTTTACTAAAAATTATGTCAGAATCGCACTTGGGACACTAACCATAAAGGGATAACACAATAAGCTTTTTAAAAAATTATCTACTTCACTAGAGTACCATAATACTCACTGTAACACTTGGCTATAGCATCCATAGAGTCATAATAGCAGTCTTTACATCTTGTTACATTAGGCTCCATAACAAACAACCAGCTCGCAAAAAAACTGCAAAACTGCTTCTCACTCAAGCATACAAACATGACCAAACATGATAAACTTCGCCATATATAAGGGAAGGAAGGAGGAAGAGCTACTTAACAAATGAATGAACAAGAGTAATTCTATTGGTAGAAAGAAAGTGGAAGGAGCTCTTTTGCATTAGAAGTATAGAGTCGTTATTGCGCAACAAGCTATGCACAAACTTACAAACTGGAGCAGATAGTGTGTTTTGTAAAATGTACACAAAAGAGTGAAATAAATATTTCAGGGGAAGATGATGCCCATAAGTTGTGTAATTTTGATTGGATTTTACATGCGTCGCAGAGAATAAGGTATAGAGAAGAAAAGATTAGTTTTAGCATTATTTATCGATTCACCAGTAAACATTCCCCACCCAAAAACCACGGTTCCAACTAGGTGACCCCATTACCGTAGGATATGTTAGGGTATATCTTATTAACTATTTATTTACGAAGTAAATAAATGTAATTTTTTAAGAAAACGGGAGTTTCTCCATATAAAGCAGCATCCCTATCTTAGTAAAGCTTTTTTCGTGTTTTACTATAATAACATCTATAATTACTAGCTTTGTGACTACTACTGTAAAAAGGGGGCCGCTGGGCTTTGCTGAAAGTTACCCACCTGCTACCCCATCCACTTAATCAAAGATGACATTCCATCTTTTCTGTCCCCAACCTCCCATAAGTGCTGTCAAATGAACACTCAAGTCTCCTCAACACTGAGCTGTCCCTAACGTGCTGCAGCTCTCAACTGAGCAGCACAAGGCAAAAGCTCGTTTTCTCGCTAGGATTGACAGCAGATGGCTAGCAATTACTAGGATTTCCGGACACCCAATTACAGTCAGACTCTTAGGTATTACCGAGTAATATCAAAATGAAGCAACTGGGGTTTTTAGTTGGCCAGGACTCCAACAAGTCAAAAAAGCTATGTCAACACCAAGAGCAATTGATCGTATTTCACTAAGGGTTGGTTACAGGGAGTGATCAGCTATTACATGTTAGAAATGGGCTTTGTGCGGCACCAAGAGCACATTTCCATTTTTGCATTCCCTGTCACCCTAGGATTCCTCATCCCTGTCTCTCGACACATGTGAGCGAGTTTCTAGCATTATTTATATATGTTTCACAGCCAATCATACTAAACTTGTTTTACACACATTGTATTTTTTTTGTATATCTTTCTCTCCCCCTCACTGATAACAGAACCTATTTAAGCTTGCCTTTACATGCACAAGTCTGTTTGAGCTTTCGTGACATTGTTGCTCGGAACTCTTGTACATAAACTCATTATCTGTTAAAATTAAAGTTAGTTGCATTCACCTTCCATCTTAGTTATAACCTAGCGGTCCACTTGCACACTCTACTCTGACGCATGAGGTAGATCTCGGTATAAAAGAAAAAAAAGCATTCGCTCCAGGCATTCGCTACCAGTCTAATCTATCTTCAGAATGTGAAGAAACCTCAATTATACCAAGTGTTTCGATATACAAATAATCATCTTAATAACTACCCCCCCCCCCTCTCTCTCTCTCTCTCTCTCTCTCTCTCTCTCTCTCTCTCTCTCTCTCTCTCTCTCTCTCTCTCTTCAAAGGATTTGGGAAAGAAAAATCGATCCTCCACAGATTTTTAGACAACATTCTGCGATATTATCTCTGCAATTCATTCTCCCTCTAAGTAATCATTCTGCTTCACTTTAAATATCTTTTAATATCACATTTTTGATATATCCCAACACGATAAGTTGAAAGGATATGTGATTTCATATTAGATTATTAAGCTTTCACTCATTGAAAACCTAATAGCTATTGATTTTCAATTCTAATTTCGTATTCTACTTTATGTAAAAGGCTATAAATTATTGTCAATTATATATATATATATATATATATATATATAATATATATATATATATATATATACTGTATATATATACATATATATGAATATATATATATATATATATATATATGTATATATATATATATATAGTATATATATATATTATATATATATATATATATATTATATATATATATAGAGAGAGAGAGAGAGAGAGAGAGAGAGAGAGAGAGAGGAGAGAGAGAGAGAGAGAGAGAGAGAGAGAGAGAGAAGAAAAGGAACAAAAATCTAAAACCGACAAATGTTTTACTAGCGACTATCATCTCCTGGTTATTCGAAGAAAAAATTGTAAACTCTAATTAAAGTGAATAGACCAGATGTATCTTTTAAGAAGATTTAGGTATCTCAGGATAGATATTGACGATTTCAATTTTACCAATATTTTTTTCGATTGCTAATATTCGTAAATCCACAATGATTATATATCCAGGTAAACAGAAGACAAATATTTAATGGTGATATTTCTACTGCTTACTTGAGTATATAATATGAAATTCCTTCCACCACACAAAGACACTTTTCCCTTAAACAAACCGAATAATGTGAAATAGATTATACTATAAAAACTTTAAATATAAATGTTTCTTATAGTTAAATAAATTCTCTTAATTGTGTTTTTAGAACAAAATTCTAGAGATATTTTGAACTGGAAGGCTTTTGTTATACAATGTGAGCAAAACTCTTAATGAGACTTAGAAGGAATTTTTATCCTAAAAATATTTTGCTTTTGTTTTCAGAATTGATGGAGAGAGTCAAGAAGGAGCCTTGATAAACTTTCACAGTCAATTAAGTGGCAATGGTATGATCGTGAAGTTCGCCAGATATTTTAAGGTATATCTGTAAGGGGGAGAAATTCCAAAAGAATGGAGTGAAAAAGATATAGGTTTTTCCATAAATTGTACAAACATAGCAAGTATGAGCCAACTGTTTTGAGGCCAACAACAATTTCACGTGGATGTAATTGGTAAAACCTGACCACTGCTTCCCAATGCTTTTTTATGCAGACATATGGTACTTTGAAGTAAAGGATCACTCAGTGCAAAGTTATGAAAACTTCGGAAAGAAAAATCGGCTGATGGCAGATAATATCCTTTTTTGAGGCAAATGGTAATCCAAATTTTCACTCAAGTGGGATCACATGAATCAAATAAAAACATCCTTGATACTTTCTATGACGTGGAATTAACCTAATGGTTAGGGATAAGGGATTATCAGCTCCATACCATGTATTGTTATTTCAAAAGACGAGAAAAAGGATAAGACACCGAGTCAAGAGATTTGAATGAATGTAAAGGTGTTTCAGATGAGAAGAGTATTATTCCTGGTTTACCTTTTTTTTTTTTTTTAATTAATAAGACTAATTTGGAAGGATAGTATACACATCAAAAGGTGGGTGGGGGTGGGGGAGATGGGTTAACGACATAACTGAATAACCCTTCAAATATTGTTGTTATTTATTGTTAGTTTTTTATAATGTTAGCGTGTGCTTTAGGAAGGATTATACAATAAAACACCCATTTGTGTTTCATCAAGTCTTTCCTTCACCATTC
>NC_090731.1:53389225-53416725 GCF_036898095.1 Palaemon carinicauda
TATATATATATATATATATATCTGTGTGTGTGTATTTTTGGGCTCGGCCATGTCGTCCTGATGAAAGGTACCTTTAGGCAGCTTTCTAAGGGATATTTGGCTATAGTGATACTCCCAGAGAATTAACCACAGGTTTCCAGAATTCTAACTCCTAGCGCGGGTATCCTTGATATAACTTTTAAGGATATCGCATAATATCAGGGGACGTATTTCTTGATACGACACATGGCAATCTTCACCCCGAATAGATTTTACGCTTTGAGGGGGAAGAGTGGTGAAGTTGAAGGGTAGCCATTATCAAGGTTACTCGGTGGATCCCCTCCCAGTACTACTACGGTGAACCATTCCTTTAAATGTAGCCATTTAAGCACGGTGTTCTCCCGCGTTGCTTTCGGTGTTGTTACTGTTTTTCAAGGAATATTACCGTGCAATCTCCAGCATCTTTATCCTCTGGAAAGTTGAGTATTTAATCTTTCCTGTGTATAATTTTTGGCTCCCTTATCACAGTTAAATTAAAATAATTTATGTTTTAATCGGAGCAATTCCATCACCGGAGGCGGCCTTTTTAGGACCGCTGTCGTACTCCATAAATGCTTTATTTAGTTAGTTGTACGACGTTCCTGGTATTTAGCTATAAAGAAATTCTAGCTATTTAGGCAAAATTATACTAGTGAAGATAAGATCTACACATGTAATATTTCCTCTTCCGAATAAAACGTTTCGATCGCATACGATAGGGCCACGGTGGTATTAGCGTAGCCGAGATCCCGACTTGAGTTAGGCTAGCCTAACGCCTTTTAGTATACTTTAGTAACGTTATCCCCCGTTTAACCTCTAGTATCGTTTTATTAATTCGGTCGGAGATATAGGTATCTCCTAGAATTTTAGAGAAAATGAGGATAAACCCTTCCTTTCCCCTGAGTGCCGCCAGCCCAAGCGACAACCCTATCCTCTGTCATTGCCATTGAGTAGTGTACTCCGGCTGGACTGGGATAGTGTTTTCTGTCGATCTTCTTTGCCGGTGAGTATCCCGGCTTTGAAATACGACAGTAACTCAGGGTATTCTGTCTTGTTGCCGACAACGCTACTGATGGGGGAATAGTCATTCCCCTGCCGGTTGCACCGTTGCCGACATAGGAAGTTCGGCTTCCCTAGTCCACAACCGAAAGTGGGTAGTATAATTGCCGCCACCTTTCTCCCTCGTGGAGTAGAAGACATGTCTTATATCCGGCAATGTCTTAGGCTAGGGAATCGTTATTCCTCTGCCGCCCAAGACGGCTCCGGTATAGGGAACTATGTTTCCTTGATTTACAGCCGTAAGTAGGAGGCACACCTGCCGCCACCTTTCTATGTAAAATATAAGACCCTTTCCCTTCCCCTTCAGTGATTCCTGTGGCCGGTATTCTACAATCACCTCCGCTTGTCGGGCTGACTGAGTTACCGGCCGGGCTCCTACAAAGGTGGTTAGGTTGCCGCTTCGACCATCTCCCTAACGGAAGCAAAGCTCCGAGAAAGGTTGAGCCGGCCCTGACGGCTGCCGGTGGGAAACCCATTACAACTTTGAGTATTCTTCAGTCCTTCCTTGAACTGCCATCCACAAACCCTGTAACTGGCAATACAGCTGGCAACAGAAATTGTAGCTGGATGGAAGCTAGAATCAATGCATTCTCTCCCCTTTCATTTGAACCCTCGTTCTGGAAAGAAGGCAGTAGAGACAGTAGTCCCTACAACCTTAATTATTGTACTAAACTATAATAATACGTTAGTCCTGCTCTCCATTCTTTCTCTCTCTCTGTCGGCTAGTACCGCCAGGTACTAGCCTAACCCGGTTACATACAGGCAAAACTACAGTATAAGACAATACAGTAGCCAGTATTCCAGCATTATAACAAGACAGCAGTTAGAAAACTACAGTATATAATGATACAGTAGTATGAATTTCCAACATACTTTGTGTATCCTTTCACAGTCCATTGTTGAGACCGTTTCGAAAATGTTGAGGGAAGTAATCCTTCAACATTCTGACGTATCCTAGATCATCGGAACACCAATGATTACCCGTGAGTAATAATATTCTACAAGTGGTGGAGTTAGTGTTAGTATACACTGACTCCGGCTCTACGTATGAGAGTTATTCCACTCTGTATTTTCCCTAATAAGGAAATTAAAAATATTCATATTGTGGGAGGTCACAGCAATTGCCTGGACGGGAAGCACAGATATGTGTCTTTTCTATTTCCTTTCTAGCTTACTATCCTAAGCTATATTAATAATAGTAATGTGTACTAATTTTAATGCATGTGAAAATTTATCAGTGAGATAAATTACCCCATACTCATTTCACTCTTTCTTTCCTTACAGGAGGAGGATAAGGTGAAGTGTGCAGTCATGTTCTGCAACCAACCACAAAAGTATGGACTTTTGTGGCCACAAGATGTGCAGGTCTCATGACCCCTGCTCCATCGCAACTGAAACCCTGAGGTATTGGGATCCGAAGGGTTGCACCGTCTGCTCGGCCTTGATGACCGATGGTTTCAGTGATCCTGAGACGACGGAGTCAAGGGATACTGGGAAGGAAACGCTTCGTAAGTGGGTAAGAGGGTTCCAGAAGAACTCTCCGGGACCTTACATGCCAAACAAAGCTATGAGAAGCCTTCTGTTCCCTAAGGCCTAATCCGACGCGGTTTTGCCTCAGGCACAGGTCAAGCCTCCCTTCATCCAGCTGACGATAGAGGCTGACATCAATAAGGCTCTTGAAGGCATGGACATCCATCAAGAACGGATGTCGGAGGTGTCCTGAGACACCGAAAAGGATCTTCTACAAGAAAATCCTGAAGAAGAGGTGGCCCAGCCATCCGAGGAGGAAGAAGGATCCGTATCAACAGTAATGGAAGACCCTCAGTTTCCTGTGACGGCATATCAACCTGTGCCGTCTACCTCTTCGGCCCCAACCCCTCTTTCGGACCCGCTGTTAACCAAGGCCGAAGCGCTCATGGCACAGCTGCAACTGATGATGGAAACGTTCCGCAAGGAACAACAAGAGATGAGGAGGGAAGTCAGAGAAGCGCAACGCTCGAGCGCTTTCAGAGGCTCTCACAAGCCTATCAAAGTCTCCAACTTACCCCAATGCTCCGAAACCAACCCCTGGAGGTATGCGGAGTATATGCCCATGATGAATGGGAAACTATACATCTCTGAGAAGATGGGGCCAAACCCCTCGAAGATCTCCAATTCTGGCCTAACATTTCGGCTTATCCAGAATGTTCTGTGAGATTGCGGGATGAATCAGCCTCTCGAGAGGAGACGGAACCTAAGGAGGTCATGATCTTTAAACATGACAAGGTGCAGGCTCTCTTGACTAGCACCCCAAAGAAAGCTGGCTATACCAACTCGAAGGTTTCAGCTTTGAGCAAGAGGCACCCTACCTTCCTTGCTCCTTCCTCCAGAGCATTTCCCTTTTCGGCCAAAGCTCTCAACTGCCTGCTAAAAGCAGTTGACGTGGGCAAACCCTGCCCTATGCTAGAGGAATGCAGACCATTGTCTCTAGCCCTGCCTACCTGCGAGAAGGAATGGAACGAGGTTCATCTAACCTTCTCAATCTCGAAACTGGATCCAGAGATAGCAGGAAAACAGTTCAACGAGAACCTTCCAAAGTTGTCGGAACATCTTCTGAGAAGGGAACAGGAGACAAAGGAGAGACTAGCCACCTCTTTGTCTCTCCAGAACTGTATGGTCCTAGCCAAGATGCACATGGCTACTCCTGTGAAGGACATGTACGCTTTCGTAAAGGCCAGGAGGGCCTGTAGAGAGCATGTGTTTGCCAATGCAACGGTCAAATACGAGCCCAAGAAGTTGATCACTTCATGCATCTGGGGAAAGGACCTCTTCCCAAAAGAAGTAGTCCAGGAGGTAATCGCTAAAGCCACCACGGAGAATAGGAACCTTCTCCAGAAGTGGGGCATGTCTTCTAAGAGGAAATCATCCTCTGACGCTGGTCCCCAACCCAAGAACAGGAAGACAAAGAAGCCACGAGTGTCTCACAGACCTGCACAACATCCCACTGTTACCATGACCACAGTGCCCCAAATGGTTGCCCAGCCGCAAACCACCTTCGAAATGGTGCCCCAGCAACTAGTAGCTCAGTCGCCTGTCTTTAATCCAGGCTTTGAGAGGCACACCACTACCTTTCGCTCTAAAGGCAGAGGCTCCAGAAGAGGCTCCCCAAGAAACCCCTCAAGGGGTAGAGGAGGACGTGGTCAGGGGAACAAACCCTCTGGATCATCTCAACAATGAGATGCTCCAGGTAGGAGGAAGACTCTCCCACTTTCAGGATCGTTGGACCTTCGATCCTTGGGCCCACAGCCTAGTCAAGAATGGACTCAGCTGGAAATGGATCAAAATTCCACCTCCTTTTCCTCAATTCTTCCAACACTCCATCCCCTTATTGGAAGAATATACCTTAGGACTCTTAAACAAAAAGGTAATAAGGAAAACAAAGTCCATCAAATTCCAGGGAAGGCTGTTTTGTGTTCCCAAGAAAGACTCGGACAAAATCAGAGTCATTCTAGACTTGTCTCCACTCAACAAGTTCATCGAGAACAACAAGTTCCGGATGTTAACCCTACAACACATAAGGACACTCTTACCAAAAGGGGCGTACACAGTCTCAATAGACCTGGCAGATGCTTATTGGCATCCACAAGTCAGCTCCCCCTCTCCTCCTACCTAGGATTCAAACTACAGAAGACAAATTATGTCTTCACAGCCATGCCTTTTGGACTAAATATAGACCCAAGGATATTCACAAAACTTGCGGACACAGTCGTCCAACAGCTATGCTTAGAAGGCATTCAGGTAGCAGCATACCTGGACGACTGGCTGGTGTGGGCAGCATCCAAGACAGCTTGTCTGCAGGCAGCCACGAATGTGATCCAGTTCTTGGATAATCTGGGCTTCAAGATCAACTACAAGAAGTCTCGCCTCTCTCCAGCTCAAGAGTTCCAATGGTTAGGAATCCATTGGAACTTGCAGTCACACCGCCTCTCCATTCCACCGAAGAAGAGGAGAGAGATTGCGGGTTCTGTCAGGAGACTACTGAAATCCAACAAGATTTCAAGACGCCAACAGGAAAGAGTACTAGGCTATCTCCAGTTCGCAGCAGTGACAGACCCAGTGCTAAATGCACAACTAAAGGATGCCTCAGGAGTCTGGAGAAGATACGCATCAAACGCTCGAAGAGATCAACAGAGATTGACACCGACCTTACTGCGATCGCTTCTAAGGCTGTGGTCAAAGGTCAAGAGCCTGACAAGGACAATTTCCTTACAACCACCTCAACCTTCAGTGGTCATCCACACAGATGTCTCACTGGAAGGATGGGGAGGCCATTCCCATCAAAGGAAAGTGCTAGGGAACTGGTCGCACTAGTTCAAGACCTTTCACATCAACTTTCTGGAAGCCATGGCAGTCTTCCTAACGTTGAAGAAACTATCCCCTCACAGATCAGCCCACATCAGGCTGGTCTTGGACAACGAAGTAATAGTGAAATGTCTGAACCGACAAGGCTCGAGATCGCCTTACATCAATCTCGCGATGTTAGCCATCTTTTGCTTGGCAAGGAAGAAAAGATGGCACTTATCAGCAGTTTACCTACAAGGGTTCCGCAATGTGACGGCGGACGCTCTATCCAGGTGAAAACCGATAGAGACAGAATGGTCCCTAGACGCAGACTCATTCTCCTTCATCTTGGAAAAAGTCCCAGAACTGCAGATCGACCTCTTTGCAACGAGCGACAACAAGAAACTACCTCGATATGTGGCCCCATACAAGGACCCTCGGGCAGAAGCGACGGATGCCATGTCCCTCGACTGGAACAGATGGAATCATATCTATCTGTTCCCACAAACAAATCTCCTGCTGGTCCTCAACAAGCTGAGATTCTTCAAGAGAACAGCAGCAGTAGTGGCCCTCAAATGGCCCAGTAGCAATTGGTTCCTTCTAGTCATAGAACTGAAGCTGAAGCTGTTTCCTCTGTTGAGTCCAGTTCTACCCCAACTGGTTCAAAAGTCGACTGTCTACGCTACATCAATGAGAACCCAAAACCTTCATCTTATGATTTTCTCGCTTTAGCAGCCAAGAAAAGGTTCGAGATCTCAAAAGACAACATCGACTTTATAGAAGAATACAAGTCAAAGTCAACCAGAAGACAATATGGATTGTCTTGGAAGAAGTGGGTTTCCTTTGTCAAAGCGAACAAACCAGCAAAAATCTCGATAGAATTTTGCCTTTCCTTGTTCATCTACCTTCATGAACAAGGTCTGGCTTCTACCACAATAACTACGTGTAAGTCAGCTTTGACTAGACCTCTTCTTTACGCCTTCCAGGTGGATTTGTCAAACGAAATCGTCAATAAGATTCCGAAGGCATGCGGTAGACTCAAACCAGCAACCCCTCTAAAGCCCATAACATGGTCCTTGGACAAAGTCTTGCACTATGCTTCTAACTTGAACAACGAAGGTTGTACCCTAAAGGATATAACACTATAGCCTCAGGGGATAGAGTTAGTGAACTAGTGGCCCTATCTAGAAACAAAGGCCATATTCAGTTCATAGAAGAGGGAGAACTGAATCTTTTTCCCGATCCTACCTTTCTCGTCAAAAACGAGCTGCCCACCAAAAGGTGGGGTCCTTGGAGAATCTGCCCTTTGAAGGAAGATGTCTCTCTATGTCCAGTAGAGTGTCTTAATGTCTATCTTCGAAGAACTTCAGACTTCAAGGAGGGACAGCTCTTCCTAGGCGAAACCTCAGGATCAAACTTATCTCTAAAACAACTGAGGGTGAAACTCACCTACTTTATTCGCAGAGCGGATCCTGAAAGTACACCCGCAGGTCACGATCCTAGAAAAGTTGCTTCCTCGTTGAACTTCTTTCAACATATGGACTTTGATAGACTCCGCTCATATATGGGGTGGAAATCTTCTAGAGTTTTCTATAAACATTACGCGAAGCAAGTGAATGAAATAAAACACTTTGTGGTGGCGGCAGGTAGTGTTATAAAACCTGTCGTCTAGTGCTGCGATGAACAGTGGACTGTTTTGGGACATAACAGTGGACTGGGCGAACAGGTATTAGCATCTTCGAGTGTAATACCTTTTAATGAAAATCACTATGGTGAATTTTGGACTGTTCTATATAGGTGTAGAATCTAACCAATAACACCAGTGCCATGGGAACATTTGTGCACAGTGTTGAGACATATCCAACATCTAATTGAAATCAATCAAGTAATTTCCCAAGTGTGAGTGGCACCTATGGATGATTATAATATATGTATTTCTTCTCTTACAGGTTCAAAATATATATCCCCAAAGATGTTATTATGTCACAAGGATTCTATTTATGATACATTTTGCTTTGTATTTTTATATTTGTCTATACAAATAAAATACATATAAACGTATCTGCGTCTTATTCGCCCTTCATGAATAAGAATAAACGATCCAGAGTCTTTTATTTTTTTCCTAAAATAACATACTTGAGAGTATAACCTCTGAAACAACAACCTGGTAATCTTTAAAAAAGTTCCACTTTGTTCCTACTGAATACAAAAATTTTACGCCTTATAGTCGATATCGACAATTTCCCTGCAGGGGGCAGGATGCCCTAAGTTAGCTCCAAACTTAGTGGATATGACAAATAACGGTAATGTCATATATGTAAGGTCTAGGAGACCAAATAAGGAACTCAGTCAAAGTAAAGGCACTTACACAAACCCACAAATATAGTACTTTCAAGGAATTCTCTGGTAAACTTCCATCAGGACGACATGGCTGAGCACCAAAAACAGATTTTGAGCAAAGTGAAAAATCTATTTTTGGGTGATATGGCCATGTCGTCCTGATGGACCTCCCTTCTTTCAAAAAAGGAGTATACAACTATGTAACGAAAGTCCCCACCCGAAAGTACTCTATCTGCGGCTATCCATGCTTAAATACAACAAGGAATAGTTTGCCGTAGTAGTACGGGGAGGGGATCCACCGGGTAACCTTGATAACGGCTCCCCTTCAACTTCGCCACTCTTCCCCCTCAAAGCGTAAAATCTATTCGGGGTGAAGATTGCCATGTGTCGTATCAAGAAATACGTACCCTGATATTATGCGTTATCCTTAAAAGTTATATTAAGGATACTCGCACCAGGAGTTAGAATTCTGGAAACCTGTGGTTAATTCTCTTTGCGTATCACTGTAGCCAAATACCCCTTAGAAAGCTGCCTAAAGGAACCTTCCATCAGGACGATATGGCCATATCACCCATAAATTGATTTTTCGCTTTGTTCAAAATCCGTTATATATATCATTATCATCAGATGTTACTAATCCACTGCAAAACAAAGGTCTCAAACATGTCATTCTGCTCGTGTCTGTTTATGGTTTCTCTATGCTAGTTTATACCCGCAAATTTTTTTAGTTCGTCAATCCATAAAACTTCTTTTCCTACCTTTTCTTCTTTTGCAATATCTAGGGACCCATTCTGCTCGCACCAGGAGTTAGAATTTTGGAAACCTGTGGTTAATTCTCTTTGCGTATCACTGTAGCCAAATACCCCTTAGAAAGCTGCCTAAAGGAACCTTCCATCAGGACGATATGGCCATATCACCCATAAATTGATTTTTCGCTTTGCTCAAAATCCGTTATATATATCATTATCATCAGATGTTACTAATCCACTGCAAAACAAAGGTCTCAAACATGTCATTCTGCTCGTGTCTGTTTATGGTTTCTCTATGCTAGTTTATACCCGCAATTTTTTTTAGTTCGTCAATCCATAAAACTTCTTTTCCTACCTTTTCTTCTTTTGCAATATCTAGGGACCCATTCTGTCATTCTTAATGTCCATCTGTTATCTGTCGATCTCATATATCCTGCCAACGTCCATTTATTTTTCTTACATGTTAGAATATCATCTGCTTCAGTTTGGTCTCGTATCCATGTTGCTCTTTTTCTGTCTCTTAGTGTTAATCCCATCATTATTCTTTCCATAGTATTCTGAGTTTAACAACTTTATGTTCTAGGGTTTTAGTAAAGGCTTCAATCTTCTGATGCATAAGTTAATATTGGTTGGACCATCTTATTAAATAGTTTTCCTTTTAAAGAAAGTGGTATTTTACATTTCATAATCTCATTTTCTTTATCAAATGCTCTCCATCTCATGTTTATACTATAATATGTGTGTTTGTGTGTAATTTATAAATTCCATTGATCTCTTCTATTTTTACTGATTTTAATGGGTGTTTCTTTTTAGGATCTAACGTCCAAACTGACATCATCGAAGAAATCGTAACAGCTGCGTCAAAATTGTTTGGTCAGTGTAAAGATGGTCTGTAATAAACAAACTATGGGTTATGAATCTGTTTCTTTGAAGCTTTCTTCAAATTATCTTTAAGACGAAGAGTGTGAGAATGCAAGGACACATTTTCTCTACAGAGATTTAACCGAAAAGAAAGCCGTAGATGCACTTCAAAATGTCGAGATTTTGCCACGCAAACTCTTGAAAATTTTTCATTCAGTAAAAGGAAGACAAAAATAGACTCCTACTACACCAGGACATGAGATTCTCAGTCACCTGCCCTAATGAGTATTGAGTATGACATTCTCCGAGGAATTGATCTCGATTCATTATTGATCATAGCCTTGGCAAGACTCAAGTCTCGTACAGTGCTTGGCTGTTATATACAGGTACCGTTATTTTTGAGTTAATTGGACCAGGCCATTTTCTAACATAATGTCCTTTTTTTTTTAACAGAAAAATATGATGTATATTTGTCTCAACTGCAAGACACAGAAACATAGCCAAGAATATTATACGAGATGCCCCCTCTTTTGTCAAGCAAGAAGACTGAAGTCCAGAAAGAGCATTATGACCACTCATATTTTAGATCATGAGCAGTCAGGCCAACATAGGCTCGAAAAGTGGAGAGAATGGGACCACTACCCACCAAATTCTGCCACTCAGAGGCCAAATGAACAACTCCCAAGTGGAACAATCCTCTCAAGAAAATACTGGGTACCATTAAATAGAGCAAGAACCGTAGTGGGTAAGACTAAGAACAACAACTATAGATTGGGATTCACATCCACAAGTGACTACTAGTGTGACCATCCAGTGCAAGCAATACTACATACCCATCGTGAATGTGAACTGGGACCCACCTGTACCGATCAAGACCCCTTGAACACCAGAGAACCGGCCAAGCAATGGATCGAGTACTAGCGCGGCAACATATGATGCTGAGATCAGGGCCCCCTGATATTTATCTATATAATACTTATATTTTTAACTGTGAAGTTAAACATTAGACATTTTTTCAACGTATGTACTTTCAGAGCTTTTGAGTGCAATCCTTAACATTTGTAATTTTCTAATCCAGTAATTTTGTTCTGTTTAGAAGACTCTTGCACTATTACAGTCTGCGAGACTATCAACTTTTTAGAAAAAACTGGGATTTTTCTAATTTTTCGCATAGTCGTGTCTCTTACAAAGGGAAAGAATTTGTTTTAAAGAAAGTTCTAGTTATTACTAAAACCCTCGGGATATCTTCTATTAAGAAAGTGTATTAATTCTTTGATGACACTGCTGCAACTTCAGAGCTCATAATTATTCAAATTCAGATTCAGAACTATATTACTTTTAATAGTCTCATTAGCCAAAACAGTCAATACTGAGGATATTCTTCGCCAGTCACTACTCACTTTTTTACATATGACAGAAATTCAAATAAAATCATTGAATGAAATTTGCCCCATTTACTGACCTAGAAAAGAAAGAATTCGATTGACCTCTTTATTAATTCCATGTGATTTTCATCACTGTTGACATTCATTATCCTCTTATTTGACATGGTGGGATCCGAGGCTCGTTCTCTTTTTAAAATCTAAATATTGGCTCAGAGCTGTATTATATGCAAATTTCTTCACGGTCGATAATAACATTGCTTCTATTAGGCGCAGGTGCAGTAACACGAGAGAGAGAGAGAGAGAGAGAGAGAGAGAGAGAGAGAGAGAGAGAGAGAGAGAGAGAGAGAGAGAGAGAGAGAGAGAGAGGCCTCCAAAATATCTACCCATAGCAACAAGAGTTTTTATGCGAAAGATACAAATTCAGCTGATAATCAACTGATGTGTTTTACGGTGATGAAGAATATCAATTCTTGTAACCTATTCTGTTCCTACCATTTAGTATTCTTTTATTACTTAATGTTATGAACATTCTTTTGAATGCTTAATTCCAAATGGGGAACAGGAAAAGGGACTTTGAAGTCCTTTTATTTTCCACTAACAGATATTAGCTATTGGTGAGAGTTGTTATGTGGTTGGATTCAGATTGTGCAATCATCTGCCTCAGTATTTGGTCTTTTGCATTTCGTACATCTTGATCCAATGATATGAGGAGCAACGGCACAAATGTGTCAGGAATGCAAAATTAATAGTTATTAGTTTTTTAATGTATAGAAGGATATAATTCTAATATCAAATCTAAAGTTTTAAATAATTCTTTGTTGTTGGGGTATATGAAGACATATGTGATAACAAAAGATATTATTCACATCATGGAATTTTCCTTGAAATCCTAGATGGCTAATTACTGGAGCCTTCAATTTTTTTGTCTTATGTTATGAATACATAAAATTTTTATAGCTTATTATAGAATTGATGAAGGTATCCTTGCGGATTTGTAGGCTAAATATGGGACACTTATAACTAATTAGCAGTAATGAAAACTCTCATTGCAAATTTCGATCAAATAATGAAAGCAAATAATAATGGGTCTATAACGTATGACCTGTCGACCATAATTCTATTGTGTCTGTTAGAATTTGTTGGTTTATTTGAAAATATCTGCAACATTCCTATCTAACATTGAAGGTCTGTTAATGGGGCAATTGAGGTCGATCGAACAATGATTTGAATACAGCCTAAAGGTAAAAAAAATTCGTTAATAAAAAACATTTCTCTCTCTCTCTCTCTCTCTCTCTCTCTCTCTCTCTCTCTCTCTCTCTCTCTCTCTCTCTCTCTCTCTCTCTCTCTCTCTCTCTCTCTCTCCTAGAGTTTCTCTACTAAACGTAATTGAATTAGAATATGAAACTTTTTTTCTCAAATTCTTTCTAAGTCTGTTTTCCACATTTTAAAAATTGAATGGATATCGAGAGTGCGTCATTGAATTACCTACGTTGATCCCTTATCTATTTCAGTGATGTGCAGAAAGGTACTGCATGTTGTTTATGATACTTAACTGATGATGTGAAAGGTTAAAACCGGACCTTCCTACCTCGAGTAAATTCAGCAAAAGATTAATAGAGACAAAAACTCAGTAGAGAATCTTCAGGTCTTTTAGACGATAATCGATACTTTAATTAGTAATACTGAAGTGAAATTTTTTTTTACGTCCAAACATATACAGTATACAAACTTTATAATATTGTAATAATATAAACTGGTGATAAATAGCTACATTATTACGTCATACTTTATTCAACGCTTCAAATGTGAAGGTTATTACAGATGATAACCAAACGAGTGATTACTGTCTACAACATTGTTATAGGATTAAATTTTCTCACATTTGTTCACACTTTGGTCATCATGTTGAATATATTTATTGATGAAAAATATATATGAGTATATCTGTTTATGTATATCATCATCACCATCACTACCTACGCCTATTGACACAAATGGCCTCCATTAGATTTCGCTAGTCGTCTCTATCTTGAGTTTTTAATTCAATACTTCTCTATTCATCATCTCCTAATTAACGCCTCAGTCCTGAGCTATGTAGACTTGGGCTCTCCAACTCTTCTAGTTCCTTGTGGAGTCCTGTTAAATGTTTGGTGAACTAACCCCTCTTGGGGAGATCGAAGAGCATGCCCAGCCCATCTACATCTACCCCTCATCATGAGCTCATCCACATATGTCACTCCAATAATCTCTCTTACAGCTTCATTTCTAATCCTGTTCTGCAATTCGACTCCCAATACCCTTCCGAGGGCTTTGCTCTGAAATAATTGTCATTCCATGACTCCTGTCCATACAGTAACACGGATCTTATTAAACTGATATATGGCCTGATTTTTATATGTAATTTTAGGTGATTTGATCTCCAAATTTTACTCAACCTAATCTTTGTCTGATTTGGGGTTTTCAATCTTTCACTAAACTTTAATTTTAAAGACCTATTAGAGATCTTAGTTCCTCACTAATCTTCTCTCATTCCAATGATATTTTGTCATCCATTGCATATTCCGTTCTCATCATCTCTGTCTTTTTTCTATTTATCTTGAGCCCAAATTCCTGTGATATTTCATGCATTCTGGTAGCCAAGCATTGCAAATCCTGTGGTGTTTTACTAATAAGGACAGCATTATCAGTATAATTTAGGTCTGCTAATTTCCTGTTACCAAACCAGTTCAATCCTTTTCAACCATCTCCAACCGTTCTACGCATTACGAAATCCATGAGGAGCATAAACAACATAGGTGACAACACATTCCTTTAGAGTACTCCTCTCTTCAGTGGAAATTTATTTGATAGGACTCAACTAACATTAACTTTGCACCTACTATGCTCATGAACAGACTTAATCAAATTAACATATTCAAAAGGAATTCCATAATAACGTAGGAATCTCAAAAAGATTGGCCGGTGCACACTATCAAAGGCTTTTTCATAGTCCACAAATGCCATCAAAGTATGTTTTTATATTTTACGAATTGCTGTACAGCATGTTTCAAAATGAAAGTTGTTCAGTACTTTTTCTAAGCCATGGTTGTTCATTCCTCCGCTTTTCATCAATCTTTCTCTCTAGTCTTTTTAGAATAGGCATACTATATATTTGCATGACAACTGACGTAATTGTGATGCCTCTGTAATGATTGCAATCAGTCAAATCTAATTTTTTGCCATCTTCACCAGGAGTCCTAACTCCTATTCATCAGGTTTCGTCGCTTGCTGCCACATTCTACAAAATAATCTTGTAAATTTTCTGGGAGTAACTTCATTTCCTGCTAGTATCATCTTAGCAGTTATTCCATAGTAACCCGGAGCTTATAATCTTCTGAGTTTTTTTAATGATAGCTTCAACTTCCAACACACTGATTTCATTCATGGGCACATCGAGGTCTTCATCAGCTTAAGGTATATCAATCAAATTATTACCTTCATATTTCCTATTCATGACCCCTCTGAAGTATTCCATCTAAGGTTGCCATACTTTATATACTGTTATTGTACCAGATCTATCTCTTTTTTTTTTTTTATTGCTATATGCTTCTTCTTCTTTGTCCCTGTAGACCTTTCATTAATAATTCTATGAGCGATTCTTACACCATAGCCACTCCCTGAAATCATAGCTTTGTCAACCTCATTCTGTCTAAATATTCTCTACAAACATTTTTGGATTTTTTCTTCACTATCAGTACTGGAATATTTACTATGTTCTACCTTATGATTTTCATCACTTCCTCGAAAACTTTCAACAATCAATCTGTCGTTGTCTCCTTTTTATAGTATCCCAAGTATCATTTGATATCTATGGCTTTCTCCTTGTTACTGCGTGTCCCAAGACTTCACTACCAACATATTGATATATGTTCTTAATATTACACAATTTTTCATTAATTGTTTGCTCTTCGTCTCCAAAAATCTCTAAGACTGCAAATCGATTCCTACATTCAATTGCAAATCTTTCTCTGTGTTAATCTTGTGGAAACTTAGTTGTATTAAACCTAAGTATTCTATCTTCATTTCTGTTGGGTGTTTTCAGTTTTGATTTCAGCATGGCAATGAGAAGCTGGTGATCAATACCAATATCTGCTCCTCTATAACTTCTTTCATTTCTCAGTGTCCCCCTTTCTATTTATTAATGGCTATGTGATCTATTAGATTTTTGTAATTGCCACATTGTGAAGTCCAGGTATATTTGTGGATGCTCTTGTGCTGGAAAAGAGTACCTCAAATGAAAAGATTGTTTGTGAACAGAAACTTGAAAAATAGTCTCCATTTTCATTTGCAACTTCACCAAGACCCTAAACACTCATCACATTCTCTAATAGATACCTAGATTATTCCTTTCAACCTAGCATCGAAGTCACCTATCACAAATTTCATATTCCTCTCTGGGATCTCATCTACACTCTACAGTTCTTCTTAGTGTATATATATATATATATATATATATATATATATATATATATATATATATATATATATATATATATATATAGATATATAGATATATATACACACACATATATATATATACATATATATATATATATATATATATATATATATATATATATATATATATATTTATACGTACGTGTGTGGCTCTGTATATATATATATATATATATATATATATATATATATATATATATATATATATATATGTGTGTGTGTTTGTGTATATTTATATATTATACATATAAATATGTATATATACATACACACACACATACATATATATATATATATATATATATATATATATATATAT
Organism: Palaemon carinicauda; assembly: GCF_036898095.1. Lineage (NCBI taxonomy): Eukaryota > Metazoa > Arthropoda > Malacostraca > Decapoda > Palaemonidae > Palaemon > Palaemon carinicauda. Next base: position 53,404,774 of record NC_090731.1, read on the forward strand.
ATATATATATATATATATATACATATGCTATTTATATATCCATATATATATATATATACATATATATATGGATAGATAGATAGATAGATAGATAAATATAAGCATAGATACAGTAGTACCTCGGTTTATGAGGAGTTAGGCATATGAGCATGAAAATTCAAGTTGTTTTGCACTTATTTTATCAGTCTTTACGAAGAAATTTCCATTCCCATGCGTGGACAAGTATTGTATGACCAAGACTATACTGTAATGTGCAGAATTTCCTTTATTTTACCATATACTATCTACAAGTCTCAAATCTAAATGCTTTAAGTTTTTGATATGAGTTAAGATATGTCTCTATTTAATAATACAGTATATTTTTGCAATATTAACTTTTATGTGTTTGTCTGAGGGGAATCAATGTTTAAATTAGGCTTATGTGTAAAAATATTGTTCTGGGTCCTTGGTGATATTCTTGTTTTAATCATAATTTTCTTAAAGAAGAAGGGACAGGTAAATGAGATATGGTATCTTAAAAGGGGGAATGGTCCAAAACTTTGGAAGAAGGATATCGAGAAATGATAGTGTTAAGGTAATTATGATTTGATGTTCAGAAAAGATATGCCTGTACAGTTAGGTTTTTATGGCAGCTGCCTAGACCAATCAGATGGGAGCACTGTCAAAAAAAAATTATTGAATCTAAAGAGGATGTTCTACAAAGTTACCATATAATCTCTTCCCAGTATGCAAAAACTGAAAAGCTCCATAAACAGAATAGCCTAAATCCATCCATCCATTCCCGAAGCGACCACAGTTCGGAAGTGGTATATCATGAAGAATAAGAGATGTGGATTCGCTTCACGGTTTCACTAAGGACATGGAGGCAACATTGCCATATATTAGCTTTTCTCCCAATTTCCCTGTCATCTATAATCTTTTACCTTGTTGTTTCTATTTTCTGTTGTGAATTAAGTGATTGCATTCATTCCTATGATATGGATTATGAATTGTTCAACAATTAACATTGCAAACCGTTAGAAATGAGTGTATACTGTAAGTGTATTTATGACGTGTGGGAAGCATTGAGTGACTTTCCTTTATTCGTTATGAAAAAAATTGTTTTACTTTATTTTTTGTTTTGTGAGCTCGCTTCCAGAATTGGTTAATCTAGTAAATCCTTATTTGTTATCTATCTGAATTTTCATTGAACATTATCTTAGTTTTACTCATAAATTTTCAGTCATACATATTCGCTTTCTCTATTCAAATATTCTAACATATTTGTAATTCCTCCCATAATTCGCTAATTAGAATTACGTCATCTGCAAATCTTATGTTGTTAAGGTATTCTCCATCAATGTTCGTTTATTCCAACTTTATTCAAAACAATATCCATGACGCAACATACTTTTTTATCAATGATATACAAACCTATAATATCAGTAGTAGTTAAATAGATTTATTGATACGGGATTATTTCATATTGGAATTGTTTACCAATACAAATTCATAACATTGCATTTATTCTGCTCTCTATCTTTTTGTCATCGGAACTTATCTGACTTGATTATAATTTTATGTGTTAAAAATAGCTTTCTCCATTTTTCCTATTCAATTTTTTCTTTCTATAACTCTCTTTATGTTTTTTATGACTGTTGATGAGTACATTTCTGAAAAATATTTGGCACTACACAAAGCTATGCCATAAATTTCTATTAGAAATAAGTTGTATGCCACTTCAAACTTGCTTTATTTATATTTTCTTTAACTTTACGAACAAGAAAATGCACAAAAAAAAGAAAAAACTTCAGAACTATAAGAATACCTTTCACATGGAAGTCTCAAATATTTCAAAGTGTGCAAGGAAACAAATGTGCCCTGCTGCAAATAGCCTTTCTATGTTATCCATTTTCCTGCAACTTTAAGGTAGGAGGAAGGTGCTAACCTTATCTGGTCTTATATTTCTATTTCTCAGTGACATAGACAAAAGAATTCTTGTCACAAATATTTTTTTTCTCACTATCACTGACAAAAACCTTTCAATGAATAATTTTGATAAGAATTTTTAATACCAACTATGTTTTCATTATAAATTGCATCAGGAGAAAAGTAAAGCAATAATTATGCCTTTTTTTCTGCTAGAATTTCCATCTGTTAATCTTAGAATATCGAAGGGAATCATTGAGAATGTTTCATGAAAAAAAAAAAAAAAAAAAAAAACAGAGAAAGAATCCTCCGCGTTTTTAGGTCAGCTACCAGAGAATCAGTCGGTCTCGTTTCTTGGAACTATCATAGAAAGAATAATGACATTATCAGTCACTAATGTCAATGATTTAAGTTACCTTAAGATAGCCAGAACATTTCCTAATGCTAATCATCTTCCTCGTCAAAGGAGAATATGCAAATTAACCTATAACGTTTCCATGAATTTCCTTGAAGCTGAAAATTAGCAATTCTATTCATGTTCAACTATGTCAGCAAGGGAGTAAATATATTTGGTTTTGGGACTTGAAAGTCTTAAGGTAAGGTATAGAATTGATAGTAGATCTGCTTTTTGACAAAGCAATTGTTTTAATGCTTAAACAGAAATCAAGAATAAACATACGATTTAACTAGTTTTAAAAGTAATAGTGACCAGACTCGATGTGGTAACAGATTTATATAGGAGTTAAAGGGAAAAGACTAAATAATAAAGATGGCTTAAAAAATATAAATCCATAAAAAATTGAATAAACAGTTCTTACAAATTTGTCACGTAAAGGTTTAAAGGCCGCTTATAAATGGCAGTGGGAATGGACAGTGACAATACCCTAGCAAGCAGGACAATGCCCTAGAGACTCACCATATATACATATGATCAGCAGGTAAGCCCCTCTCCACCCAAGCTAGTACCAGGAAGAACCAAAAAATGGCTTCTGTGGACTTAGCAGGTAGACTTATATGCTTACGAGGATTGTGAGATTGCAGCGACCAAAGGAACTAACGGATATGAGCGGGATTCGAACCCCATTTTGGTGATCACTAGGCAGAGACGTTTCCAATAGACCACCACTTAGCGCATATAAAGTAGTATCAATCTGTAGTTTTACTCAACATATTACACAAACTTATGATTTACATCTCAATCCGCACTCTCCATTCTTAAATCGTGAGAAATCTAAAGGTACCGTTTTCTATTAAAGAAATACAGAAGACGCTTATGTGCTGCTTCATTCAGAGCATATATCTAAATTATACAGATGGATTCTAACAAATGATTTATCAGTACTTCATTTCTTAACAATAAATGAAATTATAGGTTAGGCTACAGGGTAGGTAGACCAAGTGACTATAGCGCGATTGTTTAGTTGTTATACAGAGCTACTAACAATCCTTTGTGTTAAAGCAATCCAAATGCAAAATGGCACTAGGCTTAGACAGTTATCAACACTGCATTTCCTAAGAACAGTTCAAGCACAAACAAAATTATATTATCTGAGAGATCAAAGATGTCAAAGAGAATAGAGATATCAAAGCCTAATGGAAACTTAACTTTTATCTTTCTTCCGAAGTATGGCCCAGGTCCTACTCTATCCATTATATTGTAGTATGATGGTGGTCGAACACGATGCGTAGGTGACGGAGGTGTTCCTCTTTGTAGGAAGAGAACATAAGTATGTTGTCCATGTAACATACACAGAAGGGAAGGTCCCCTAAGATGCCATACATGAGGCGTTGAAAAGTTGCCCTGGGATTACGAAGGCCAAGGCCAAAACAGGAGTAATTGAAGTTGTATATACCGAAGGGAGTAGTGATGGCGGTCTTGGGGATGTCTTATGGGTTCATGTGTACCTGATAATATCCCTTCAGGAGGTCGAGCGTGGAAAAAACCTATGCTTTGTGCAAGTAGGCGGTCATGTCGCCAATGTCTGTGAGGGGGTAGTGATCCGCATCTGAGTGTTCAGGCGACTGCAATCCCCAAACGGATGCAGAGAGCATCTTTTTTTCAGTCTAATGTGTGAGGGTGACGACCATAGGCTTGAGCCCATTTTGGCAAAGGGTAATTTTTTTCCATTTTGATAAACGTTTGTTTAGTGGCTGCCAAATGATCCAGTGCCATATGTCTGAAGTTGATGAACACTGGGGCTTTGTTGTCTTGATATGGTGTTAAATCCCATTTTTATTGTGAACCGTCGCCGTTTCATGAAGTTCTGAATGGAAAACTTCTGGGTAAAACGTGCGGAGTTGGGCGTAGGCATCCAAGGGTACTCTGATGTGAAGAGCGAGGTTGTAGGGGCATGTTGGAGAGATGTCGAGGAGTATGAATCCGAGTTGATTAACTGATTGATTGATTGATTTAAAGTTTTCAGGCATCCTGATTGATTAACTGACGGTGAGCAATATCAACCAGGAGTTGAAAACGTGAGAGGAGGTCCGCACTGAGGATTTGTAATGTGACATCAGCCACGAGAAACTTCAAATTATATTTGGCGCTTCCAAACGATAATGTGAGGCTTTCATAACCATGGGTGGGTATTGCAGATCCGTTGGCAACTACCAGGCGAACGTAGGCAGACTTAGACAGACTACATCATGTCCTGGAGAGTGGCCTTGGCAGAAGAGAATGGCAAGCACCCGAGTCTACAAAAAATTGCACGCCCGTACCTGCATCATGTAAAAAGAAAAGATTAGTAACAGGTGAGGCCCTGCCACAGCGCTTCATGGGGTGGGCTACTGTGTCAACTTCGGTCAATGTTGGATTGTTGACCACTTCGTCACGAGTGGACGTGTTGATGGAGGTCTTGAAGGTGTTAAAGTAGCTGCTCATAAGGGCATCGACTTTGGTCTTCATGTCCTTCATGGACAAAATGTCAACATCGGGGAGGGCAGTGCGTACAGGTTCAGGTAGGCACCGTATCCAAAGAGCCTAAAATAGATTCACTTCACGAGGAGGGCAATCTGCGGTAGGTTGCAGGCGAGTGATACTGGTCATTTCACTGAGGGTGAGCGAAGCCTTTTGGTTACCCAACGGTTGTTAGGATAGTAAAAAACTTTTCGCTATGCAGGTGGCTGGTGATGGTGACTACTGCTCCAGGAGGTATGTTTTGAGGGAGTTGTACGTTATTAGGGTGTCCCTTTGCTTGCACAGCCAATCGGAGATTTCCAGAAAAGTGTCCTCGGGGATCACCGCAAGAATGTAATCTGTTTTGGTGTTTGACTGAGTCACAGCCTTGATGCAAAACTGGACTTTAGCCAGCTGGAACCATGCGAACGCTTTTCTGTTGGTGAAGAACGGTAGTTACAGTGGCCTAGCGTTGATAGTAGAGTCCGTGTCTGAGGGCAGCATCATCAAACAGTTAGACACAGCAGTGACAGGGAAGGCAGGAGGGAGCTGGACATTTCTGTGGTCACCAGTTATGTGATAACTGAGAGGCGAGGCAAATGCAACTAACTTTATTTCAACAGACAGCGAGCGAGCTTTTATATAAACTGTTTCAGTGAAAGAGGGCCATGAAACTTCAAACAGATCAATTCAAGAATACGCAGGCTTTAACCAGTTCTGTTAACAGAGAGGTGAAGAGTGAGATACACGATAAAAAAGAAAATACCATTACCATATATGAGTGTGTGAGAAACATGTGCGGTACAGTATACCCAACATCTAGTACTCATTCACAGATAATTGTAATGTGTACATCACCAAATCTTGGACCTAAAATGCTTGTAAGGATCTTTAGGATAAAAGAATTTTGTTTTCACAATTTCCTCGGCTATTACTAAAATCATCACTATTCACTTAATAGAAACAATTTCATAAAGGAACTAATTTCATGAAGATATAACTTAATTCCCACTCTAACTACACATATTACCATATGTGCTTAATACGAAGCCATCTGGACTCTTCAAGATTTCCTGCCACGATATTAATATTTTGCTCCTTGTGACAAAAGTACATCGTCTAACATTTTTATGCGTCATAGTAGATTCATTAAAAATCATTGTTCATTTATGTAGTTCATATATATGTATATACTGTAGGACCCTGAGCAATTTCATGATAATAATCTATAATGATAATAATAAATATAGATACTTCTCTTACTACTCATATCACTGTAATTAGTTTTGGCTCTTAAGACATATATTTTATAATCCTCCTCTCGAGATATTATTTCTTAACAATGGAGGCCGGCATTGCTTTGATGTATTGCCTTGTAGCCAAAATTGGATGATTTACCTGAATCACGCAGTACGTCCATCCTGCAAGACCTGTACGATATGCCATTTTGCGATGCTAGTCTACTGCTCCCCGACATTGCTTTGTTTATAATTTTATATATTAACTTATTCCGTTTCTTTAAATGTTAAGAGAATTATCCTGTTATTCAACTTTATTAGATGTTGAAAAAATCCATGAAGCTACGACAATGAATTGCAATACTGTTTTTCAAATATCAATGAAAAACCTTTCTTTTGCCTTCTAATGTCACATTTCAGCATTTATAATAAAGCGAGTTTCATTAATACACATTTCGACCAACATCAAGTCACACATGAAAATTAACCACATTTTTTTTTATACAGATATTGGTGAAATATTATCTGGCTTAACTTCTTTGTCATTTGAATCTTTAACCCTCTCCCGGTTTTGGCATTTTTCATAACATGGACGGCTAGTGGGGCTGATATGAACCCCCCTCGCATTTGGACCCTTATGGAGCTAGAGACTCGGAACAAAACCAAGCGTCTTGGACGTCACGAAGTCAAGGTCAATCGGTGACCTCTGAGATCAGGCAAGGAACAAATTAGTACATTTTTTTTTCTGATTACACCTAAACTAATGAAGATATGTGAATGGGATATTCCTCTTGTCCAATTGCATCGAATGGTGAACTTTTTACTTCGAAAGGTCTTTTGAAATTTTACCAAAGTTCAAGGTCATGCATTGACCCAAAGGTCACAGAGGGGGGTCCTGGCGGATATAACTTGCTGCACAATGATGAGGAAAACAGTTTGAGGCTATTTATATCCCTCTGTCTTCATTCTATCTTGAGATATTGTCAAAAGATGTTTTGATCTAAATCACTACATTTCAAAGTCACTGTGACCTTGTGGAGGATCAATTTTTATTTATTTTCATTTTTTGTTTTTTGCCAAATCCAGAGAGAGAGAGAGAGAGAGAGAGAGAGAGAGAGAGAGAGAGAGAGAGAGAGAGAGAGAGAGAGAGAGAGAGAGTGCTTCAGCGAGCGAGAGGTATTTAGTGTATCGATTGTTTGTTGTGAGAAAGACTGTTGGTATAAATGAAGTTGTTTGTTTACTTTTAGCTAGGTTAAGACAGTGGTAAATGTTTCGGAGCGAATGCTTTTTTTGATTGATGCGACTTGAGGTAGTTGTATGGTTTGAGTGCTGGATTATTATATTATTTCGACCAGCGTGGAAGTGTTCAATTGTTTTTTTGAGTAAGTATAGTTTGTTTATATTTGCTAAGAGTGATTCAGAATAATAGAATGTTTATTATTTATTTTTGGTTAAAGTGCGATAGTTTAGTTAGCTAGGAGTGTTCGTAAGTGTTTTTTTCTTTTTCATTTGCAGGCCGTAATTCCTCCTTGGAGAGACTTACTCATTTGGAGAGATTTTTTTGAATGAGAAATTGATTGATGATGTCCTGGCTTGTGATAAGGGACTTGGAACTGACTGGTCTTTTGAATTTGGATATAATCGGTAACGACTTTCGCTGTTTGAAGGAATTTTCGATTGATGATGATGATGATATGACAATGATAACTACGACCCCAATCAGGTAGGCAGCTGTGGCCAATTGCCACACAGTGTAGTGTTACCCACAGAGCTGTGGTAGTTTGCCGTTAAAGACAGTTGGTAGTGTGTGGACGACTGTGTTGGTGTCCATAAAACGTATATATAAACATACATATTTTGGTGTTGGTGTGCGGTTTAGTTTTAAGTTTTCTTAGTGTTTTATTTTGGTTTATTTGAATGGTGTTACGGTTATTTGAATGTTTTTTTATTTAGTGATTGTTTAAGTTTGTAAGAAATATAGTTTTAAGGTTATGGGTTGTTTTTATTTTCCTTCTGTCTAAGAGTCCAGTTGATAGCGTAAGGGGAAATTTTGTACAGAGGAGACATTTGTCAGTTAGTGTGATCAAGGGTGTGGGGGGTTGTTCTTGTGACATCCCGCTACAACCTCACTTAGGGTCAGATTACGTCATTTGTGTTTGTGATGTCATATATGACCTAAATCTAGAAGTCTCTTTGGCTCTAGTGGCATAATAATTGATTCACACTGTCTAAGGGATTCGGTAATTGAAAATTTCAGGGAAATCAGTTTGAGGCTGTACCTCTTATTACGTCATAACTTTGTGACCAGACCAAAATTTTTCATCAGAAGATGTGCAATGAATGCACTGTAGGCTATTGAAAATTTTGTGGTGTGTATTCGACCACCTTCAAAGAACCTTAGGGGGGATTGCGGGACTGAATAAACAGTATAAGGTTAATAAGTTCCCATAAAAGATATGGTAAGTTAGCATCATGGTCCCCAGCAGCCATGAGTGTTGTTGTTGTTGTTCTTGTCCTTGTAACTTCTCCTGCTTCTGCTACTCCTGAAAAAATACATGAAACTAGGATTGTCAACATACATCAGTATTCTAATCAATACAAAGTTCATTTCACACTATTTTTAAAGTAGAGGGGTTTTCCATCCTCTGTTGATTAGGCATTGAGGCCCAATACTAACAGCACTGATGAGAAGGCGAGATGGAAGATACACAAGTTTATTCAAGGAATTCGCTATTTGGCATACCAAATGTTCATTGATGCACTGCATTCTGCCCTCACTGGGCACAACCTCTCTCAATAATGTTGGAGTATGTTACTCTCCATGATAATTCGGTATTCAATCTTTTTTAAAATCATCTCCTTCATACATGTTGTGCAACTAATTTTATAATTACATGCAACCTCTGTGCTACTGGTCATGGTGTAATCCAATGTAGTCCTCCATCAAACTCCTTGCATTTAGGCGCATTTTTCCCCCGTAATTTTCGAATGAAACCATCTTCAAGTTGACAAGCGATCTCACACGAGAGAGTGTCATGAGTTACAGGCCAGCAGAGACCCACTTGGACCTATGTCGACTACAGCCTTGTAAAGTGTTAGACCCTGTGATTTGGGACCGGAGAATCCTGGTCCTCTATACTTGTTAAAATGACACACAGCAAAGTCGGGCAATGCTTTGGTGACAACAGCATGCGGACGCCTCGTGACAAGAAGACTTCCGATCATAGGCCTCCAGCCGACTCGACATTGCCTACTCGCTGGGCCAAAGCATGCTATTGCATACTTTTAGCCTTCCAATTCAGCAATAGAAATCAAAGAGCTTTCTTTTCCCTTCCAATGTCACATTTCTGCATTTGCAATAAAGCAAGTTTCAACACAAGGCATGTTGACCTCATCAAGTTAAATATGAGGAGAAAGTTTAAATCTTTACTCCTCGCTTGGTTGAGGCATTATTGATAACACGATGGCTGGGTGTTTTGATACGAACCACCTTGCGTTTGGGCCCTAATAAAGTTAGAGACTCGGGATGAAAACGAGAACGTTGGACGTCAGGAGGCGAAGCAATTGCTACCTATTTTTAAGGTCCTGGTTCAAGCGGTGACCTCTGAGGTTAGATCAAGTGTCAAATTTGGGCACTTATTACACATGAACTAATCAATATAGAGGGATGGAGTTTGAACCACTGTGTTCCTCTCGTCAACTCACATTGTATGGGGAACCGTTTGACCTCTACAGGTTAATTTGAAATTGCACTCTAGTTCAAAGCAATGGGTTTGGCACCCTTATTGGGCGCTGTATGCAACCATCTGAAACGGCGACGCCAAAGGATGAAGGTTCAACATGTTTTATGTATTGTGCGCAAGACCGGCACCATAGGATTCTGCCATAAGATTTCCTAGATGCTGGCCCGTCGAACGGTCCCACTCCGACATAATCGGCCCAGTCGTTTGGACTCCAGATCCGAAAATGCTTGAACTCACCTACCCACATACTCGCAAACATCTCTGGCTCAACATTTTTTTCGTCAACCTGATGTATATTTCTATTTCCTCCGATTTTGGTCTAGAATTCCGCAAAATAGTAAAAAGGTAAATCGTGTGTTCTTGGAAGTAGTAGTGAGATCACTTCATCCGAAATAGAACCTTATTTTTCAATGGTTATTAAATCTTTTAGATTTATATAGGAATGATAATTGAAATTTTTATGGATTTTTATGTTGAAAATGTTTTTACGAAAAGTATGAGTTTACTTCTATAACACTATTAGACCCAGTTTTAAAGTGGTATTCACCAACGTGAAATAAAAAAGAAAAGAAAAGCTAAAGAACAGAATGACGGCATCTTTTATTCAGAGTCAGTGATGAGGAAACAATCAAAACTTTCACCTCGAAGCTCTTGGTATTTTATTCTGCACAGCTTGCAGATATTGTTTATGACAATGCACACGCCCTTTCCACGAGAGCGTAAACAATTAGAGTGGCGTTCAAAACGTTTTCAAGAATGAAATGATGAAAACCTCTCCACAATCTTTTCTTGTGTAACTGTCAGCGTGTTATTCAGAACGCTAGACTAGTTAACGCTTCGGCAGCTTTTTCTATTTTTGGAACTCTGGCTTTTACAGGTTTCTTTGATTTGTTGCAACTTATAATCAAAGGCAAAAACTGAATATCTTGCGAAAAAATATGTTTAAAGAAATCACAGTGAGAGTGATTACTATGTGAAACAAACAGACGAATCTCAACAAACAAAAATAAGAAAGCTTTGACCAGTTACAATGAGAATACAAATCTTCATAGATGACACGAGTCAGAGGAAGAACCTTTGTTGTTGAAGAAACGAATTGTTTTGAACGAATGTCCTAAAGGAACTACTTTATGAGAGACATATTTCAAATTTCTGATCAGCCCTATGTAAGGTAAAATGAGCCCTATGTAAGGTATAATACAGTAATAGTGAAATATGCAGTAATAATAATACGATAGATTTCCAGATCACAAACTGTGGCTGACAGACTTAGGGATGAAGTCCTTTAAATGCCATGTCTGTATCTACTTGTAATATCGGTTTTACCTCTGTATTTTGTCTATGACGAAAGAAGTCTTAATAGCACTCAGAAGTTTTAGCTACACCTTTTCATTTTATGACAATATTTAATATCTAAGAGGATTTATCACCGCAACTTGTTTCAAGAATTCATTCTGGTCCACAACGTCAAGGTGAATAATCTAGTGATATCAAGGAAGCTAAATGGCCACAGCTGGAATATACAAATGAAAAACTAGGATCGATAGAAAGGAATAAAAATATAGTCCATCACACGACTATTGGAACTGATGAAATTCTTTGTTGAAGTGAACATGTCTCCTTGGATGAAGTTGTTGACACATATATTACCCTCAAGTATCAGTTCTGTAAAAACCTATAATTAAAATTACAGTATGATTTTTTTTTTTTAAACTAAACCACTTCAAAATGATACCTGTAACTGAGACAACCAAGAGAAACGAATCGCTGGTTCCATTTACCATAATGTTTATTCAGTTTAGAATAAGAATCCAGGTCTGAAGACAACTCGGTTTGTTCATATTTAGAAAAGAAACGAGTAGAAATATATCATAAAAATTGAGCATGAGGCGTTTGATGATGAGGGCAGTCGCTAGGCTTGGCACGTGGACAAGTCTGAACGAATTTGGAAAGAATTCTAAATTATGAATGAAAAACAACTGTTTCACTGGTAGCGTCCTACTTAATAAGAAAATTGTCTCGGATGTATGGTTTCTTATGCGTAAAATAAATTGAACTTTTACGAGAGCAAAGAAGAAAAATCAAAATAGCCAAAAGATCTCAAAGGATGTGAGTGAATTGTTTCATAAAATATACTTAATAACAGTAATATCCGTAAAAGATTGTT
>NC_090731.1:53419225-53424225 GCF_036898095.1 Palaemon carinicauda
CAGCCTTTCAACAAGTCTTTGGGTATCTGCATTATCTTTACTTTTCTAAAAAGAATTGTGGAATCAGTAAATCTATCTTCTTAGTAAAAGTCTCATATCCTTGCATTAAATGTTCGGTATCTATAGCAGCCCTTTAACAAGTATTTGGGTATCTGTACTATATTTGCTTTAGGAGTGAAGTAGCCGTGCACCATACTAACGTGAATTCAAGACTCACAAAGGAGCATGTTTAAAATAACTTTGAAATTAGTGAGTAGGAGAAAAGTTCCTTGTAAATTTCAACCTACAAAAATTTCTTGATTTTTGATTTGGTACGAAAAATTGGGTGCAAAGCTCAGAAGCTATTCCCCCATATTTTTACTATATACAGTAGCTTATCATAAGAATAAATCACATATTGTTCCTTCTTAATTATAGCCTTAATATAGTGAAAAAAATGAAAAAGGAAACGTTTTTCATTAAAATATGATTTCATAATATATATGATTTTCAAAAAATTATGTTTTTTTTTTTTATTGAAAATGTGTTTAAAAATATTTTATTACGGTGAATATTTGGAAATGGTAAATTAGAGAGTCACCTAAACGTTATTTGTTTTAACTGATACGTAACTGCTCATTTGACATAAAACCCATACTTTTGAAAGGAGAGTCTTACAAATTTGGATTCCCCTTCTGCTATCAATGGAGGGTAAAATAAGCATTAAATAAAACTTGGTGGAGTAACGAGAATTTTGGGTGAGGAGGAAATGCCCACTTAAATCTCAATGAAGTCACTAGCAGCAGGGTGACGGATTGGGTTTAAGGCGATAGACAAGATGTCTTTTCGACTTTTACTCCTGATGCGTGGCAGATGATCTTACTAGAATTTGTATGGACCGGCAAGGGTCATTTACGCTAGTTAGATATGCACTGTGCATCACAAGAAACTGGCTATCCTTTGATGAATTTAGGCAATGAATCCTCTATGGATTTAGTCAGTGTATGGAAAGCGAAAATGACAGAATGGCCCCCAGTCCCGGGCGTAGCGGGGTGCTAAGAATCTCCCGGTTTATAGATAATAAAGAAAAATTGAAAATTGGTAATTGGAATGCTAGAACCATGGATCAGATTGAGAAGTTACAGTCAGTTGAGAATGAATTTATGAAATATACTTTAGATATTTTGTCCCTAACTGAAACACGCTGTAAGGGGAGTGTTAAAGAAATCTTAGATCAATGCAATAGATAAATCTACTTAAGAAGAACGGATGGAGTTTGAAGAGGTGTAGGAATGATGACACCAGGAGCAAAAAAGGCATTAACGGGATGGATAGCTGTAAATAGTAGATTGTTATTTGCAAAGTTTAAATCAAAGCAGTGTATTATAGTTTGCTATGCACCAACAAATGATTCCCATGAAGAAAGGAAAGAAGAGGCAAAACCTGATGAATGGGAGCTAGGCATGTTGGTGAAAATGGTAAAAAAGGAGATTTGACTGATTGCAATAATTACAGAGGCATCACATTTACGTCAGTTGTCATGAAAATATATAGTACGCTCATTCTAAAAAGGCTAGAGAGAAAGATTGATGAAAAGATGAGAGATGAACAACCAGGATTTAGAAAGGTAGAATTTGTACTGAATAATTTTTATTTTTTTTTATTTTAAGACGTACAGAAATGTGTAGAATATAGAAATACACTTTTGATGGCATTTGTGGACTATGAAAAAGCCTTTGATAATGTGTTCCAGCCAATTTTGTGAAGAGCCCTGCGTTATTATGGAGTTCCCCTTAGATATGTAAATTTGATTAAGCCTGTTTATGAGCATAGTAAGTGCAAAGTTAATCTAATGTTAGTAGAATCCTATTAAATGATTTTCCAGTGAACAATGGAGTACTCTAAGGTAATGTGTTGCCACCTATGTTGTTTATCCTCCTCATAGATTTTGTAATGCATAGAACAGTTTGGGATGGTGGAAAGGATTGGACTGGATTGGTAACAGGAAATTAGCTGACCTAGAGTATGCTGATGACGCTGTCCTTATTAGTAGAACACCACAGAAATTGCAAAGCATGCTTACCAGAATGCATGAAATATCTCATGAGGTTGGGCTCAAAATAAATAGAAGAAAGACAGAGATGATGAGAACGGAATTTGCAATGGAATATGAAATATCACTGCAAGGAGAAAGGTTAACGCGGTGGAATCATTTAAATATTTAGGAACTATGATCTCTAATACAGGATCTTTAGAATTTGAATTTAATAAAAGATTGAAAAAAGCAAATCAGACAATAGCTAGGCTAAATAAGATTTGGAGATCAAATCGCCTGAAATTACATATAAAAATCAGGCTATATATCAGTTTAATGAGATCAGTGTTACTGTATGGACACGAGTCGTGGTAAGACAATGAAACAGTATCCAGGAGACTTTTTTAGATATGAGAACAAAGCCTTCAGAAGAATCTTGGGAGTTAATTTGCAGGCCAGGATTAAAAACAAAACTATAAGAGCGATTACTCGAGTGCCATATGTGGATGAGATCATGGTGAATGCAGATGGAGATGGTTTTGGGATGATGCTCTTTGCACTCCCCAAGGGAGACTAGTTCATCAAACTTTTAACTAGGCTCCACAAGGCACTGGAAGAATTGGAAGACCCAGGCCTACATGACTGAGGGCTATGAAGCGTGAAGTAGGAGATAATGAGTGGAGAAGTATTGATTTAAAAGGTCAAGGTAGAGACGACTGGCAAAATCTTACTGACGCCCTTGCGTTAATAGGTGTTGGAGGAGATGATGATGATGATAAAACCTTGTGAACCTAATCGACAAGATATTCCAATGACGTCCACATTTTTGGCGAAAACTTAAAATAATCGAGATGAGAATCTGGATTTTACTCTTTTCATGAATGGAATTCCTTTAATTTCTCTTTTTTTATCTTTCATATGTGAAAGCACAAAGATTCGTCCTCCATTCAGCCTGACTCGCAAAATAACTTCTGTATGAGGCTCGACAATTCTTTGACTTCTCATCTAATAAGGCAATTTCATCTTCTCTTCCTTTGTTAGGTGTGCAATTGTCCTTGCTTCATTTCTCCTTTTCCATTTTGCAAACGGACTATTCTTCTTCTTCTTCTTCTGCTACATGAGATGTAAACCTCGAAATAGTTGTCAGGGGATTGAAAAAAAGAAAGAGATAGAGATCTGTTTTTATTTTGTGAATATCGTCACAGCGAGTCTTATTTTCGCAACACAGCATTCTGATAGTGCAAGAAGAGTGATATGTATTGAATAAGGTATAATGAAAATAAAACTTGGGAATCCTCAAAGGAGAATGTTGAATAATGGTGTTATTCTGAATGACGTATAACAGGTACACATTCCTTTTCATTTGCTTTCTGTGACGTAATTCTTCTTTGCTTTTTTGAATTTCTCAAATAAATTTTCAGCTCATTAATTCTGTGTTAGACCTCCTCTGATGCTACGAAAAATATATTCTGGGATTTTACTGAAAATTTATCAGCATTGAAAAGGATGAAATGGTCTTAATAATCACTATATTTATCAATATCATAAAAGCGGTTAATGATTTATAGTTCCTGGAATGTTAGGCTCTCTTTGAATACAGTCAGATGTTATACAATAAAACAATGAAACTACTTCTACGTAAACAATTGAAGTAGGATGCTTTGTTTGCATATATTGCGTAAATAGGAAATACATTTGAGTATTTAATTTGAATAAATACAATAAGAATTATAACTAAGGGTATACGGCTTTGGAGTGATGTGTGATTTTTAATGATAATGATAAGACCCTTCTTTCATTATTTTACTTTGATTTATATAAATTCATATATCATAACTTTGTAAAAATAAAGAATATACCACTGCTTCCATAGAATAAAATGAAGAGTATCAAGCGCCATCTGTTACAAAATGATGTCTAAAATGACTTTGTTCTTTACCAAGACAAATGAAATTCCTCGCTAACCTCAGCTTCGAGGGATTTCCCAGAGCATATTCTCCAATGACGTCAAAAAAGATTCCCGCTCGGAATAAATCCCAGACCCCAGAATTCCTAAGAAGAAGCTCTTTCTTCCAGACTCCTTCATCTCTTCCGGGAGGAAGGAGATTAGCGTCAGCAAAAGACTTGACTATCGTGGTGGGACTTACTTTATTGACATCAGTGACTGATGATGCGATTATTCTTCCTATAATAGTTCCAAGAAACGATACGAACTCAATGTGGTAGGTGACCCAAGAACGCAAGGCTTTTATATTGGTTTTCTTTCTCAAGCTTATGAAAATATTTCTCATCTTTAATATTCAACAGCTGTTCAGGGTTTCATATTGAGAGAATTATTCTTCGCTCAAGGGGTTAACTACTGTCCTGTAATTGTTCAGTGGCCACTTTCCTCTTGGTAAGGATAGAAGAGACTCTTTAGCTATGGTAAGCAGGTCTTCTAGGAGAAGGAAACTCCAAAATCTAACTATTGTTCTCTGGTCTTGGGTAGTGCCATAGCCTCAGTACCATGGTCTTTCACTGTCTTTGGGTAAACTTTCTTACTTGAGGGTACACTCAGGCACACTACTCTGTCATATTTCTCTTCCTCTGTATTTTTTTTTAAGTTATTATAGTTTATACATGGAAGATTTATTTTAATGTTGTTACTGTTCTTAAAATATTTTATTTTGACTGTTAATTACTTCTCTTGTAGTTTATCTATGTTCTTATTTCCTTTCCTCAAAGGGCTATTTTCCCCGTTGGAGGCCTTGGGCTTATAACATGCCGCCTTTCCACCTAGGGTTGTAGCTTAGCAAATAATAATAATAATAATAATAATAATAATAATAATAATAATAACTTCAAGATATAAAATGTTCCTGATGTTCAAGTAGTGTACAAAAGTGCCATCAAATTCTTTTCCTTCTGAGATCTGTGATAAACATAAAAAAAAAAAAAAAAAAAATGTTTGTACAACAATACCTGGGTTGTCGTGGAAACGTCTCTG
>NC_090731.1:53434225-53449225 GCF_036898095.1 Palaemon carinicauda
TGCCTTACGTCATTCTGGAATGAATACATCAGCAAAAGAGGAAATGAACCTTTTATTTTACAAAACCAAAAGGTGTTAATTCAAGACTGTTAGACTAATACATTAACTCATTTCATATGAAAATGAGAAGCCAAGAAAGAAAAGATATTATTGTTCTTTTATTCTTAAAGGTAATAGTGAATAAAATAATTACTTTCTAACTTAGGTAAGGCAAATGGGAGGAAGGAAAACATTACTTATTAAACAACTATCTGAAGAAACACTCAATTTAAAAAAGTCTAGCAATTGTTTTCTTTGATTTTGCCTAGGCGAGCTAAAGAAAAACAATCACCCTAATCTGCATCGACGGTAATAAAATGAGAGAGAGAGAGAGAGAGAGAGAGAGAGAGAGAGAGAGAGAGAGAGAGAGAGAGAGATGGGAGGGGGGAACTATAAAGGTAACATTTTGATAGTTTGTAATTCTCACTACCAAACCCTTAAAACCTGAAACATTAATCTTTTTTATTTTTTGAAATTTGATGCATGGTCAATTTAAAAACCTCCCAACGCTTACTCGACAGTTTGGAATTGTGCAGTGTGATACTAATATCAAAATTTGCAGTATCACAAAATCATAGCAATAAACTTTGCATAAAACACTTGCAAGAAATACATTTAAATTATGAATATTTCGAAATCCGGGAAGATTATTGATTATATTGAAAATTCACTATGATCACGCGTGCTTCTATATATGAGACCGAGATTGAAAGAAGGATATGCATATGAGGAAGACTTATGATAAATAGAATAATATTATGAATTGTAAAATGCAACTTTCTCTAAAAAGGAAAGTATTTAATCCGATGGTCCTACCAGTATAAACGTATGCGTCTCGGGAATCATTCTGTTATTCTATTCTATTCATCTATTATTTATCATTCTCATTAGATGTCCTGCACACGTCCATTTTTTTAACTGTTGTTAGAATAGCCTTCACTTTAGCTTGCTCTCGCATCCATGTTGCTCTTTTCCTATCTCTGAGTGTTAATTCCATCATTATTTTTTCCATAGTTCTTTGAGTTGTAGCTAGCTTTTGCTTTTAGGCATTAATAAGGCATCAAGTTTATGATGGTTAAGTTGATAATGGTAAGACCATCTGATTAAATACTTTTCTTTTTAAAAGAGAGTAGTATTTTACTTTTCATAATCCATTTTTGTTTACTAAAAGCTCTCCATCCTATTCTTAGTCTTCTTCTAAATTCGGTCACATGTCTTGGGGAACACTGTCTGCCCTAAGTACGGATATTCATTAACAAACTCTAGAGAATCGTCCACAACCTTTATTTGTTGTCTCGCTTAGTCTTGATCATATTCATTTCATTCCTAATTTTCTGCTTTCTCTATTCCAATCTTCTATCATGTTTGCAATTCCTCCCATGAATCGCTATATAGAACTATGCCTTCTTCAAATCTTAGGTTATTAATATATTCCCCATTAATGTTAATTCCTACATTTTTTCCAATCTGAATTCTTAAAAAACTTCTTTGGGGTAACTCCTTTCTCTATTGGAAGTTTCTCACTATCTCTGTATAGTTTAAGGATTGCTCTACTACCCGTATAGATATCTTTCTGGCTTTTGAAGGACTTTCATTACTGCTGAAGTTTTGACAGATTCAAAAGCTTTCTCATAGTGTATAAATGCCATAAATAGTAGTGTACCAACCGTGTGTCACACAATTGTACATAATTATTTTGTATATATTATGCTTGTATCTGCGCTCTTCCCTCGCACTAAAAAGAACCTGAATGATCATGTCTCCGTTTTGCTCTGTAACAATGTCTGTCTCTCGGACAGGTTATGTCCTGTTGCCTTGAGGTTTTGTATATAAAGGAGAGTGTTCCTTAATAAACAACTCAGTTGATTGCTTCCTGCCTTTGAGTTCACAACCCTCTCGGCACCGTCACATTGGTGACCCCGGAAGTCGACTCGCTCCCACTGCCTTCCACCCCCACCTCCCTCACCCCTCCATCGTTGGTACTATGACGGACTCTACTACAGCAGTTGGCGCTGCGGCCGCCCCATTGAAACTTTCACCGTTCGCCAGCGGAGAGGCATTTGCTTGGCTTCAGCGCGCAGAAGTCCAGTTTCGCATCAACGGCGTGACTCGCTCAACCACCAAAGCAGATTATGTTCTCGCGGCGATACCCGAGGACACCTTCCCGGAAATATCCGACTGGCTTTGTGAACAAGGAGACACGCCAAAAGCATATGACGCCCTCAAAACATACCTTCTGCAGCAGTACTCGCCGTCGGCAGCCGCCCGTGTAGCAAAGCTTTTTCAGCTCTCGCAACAACCGTTGGGGGACCAAAGGGCTTCGCTTGCCCTCAGGGAAATGACCAGTATCGCTCGCCTTCAACCTGCCGCAGACGGCTCTCCTCGTGAGGTGAACCTACTTCGTGCCCTTTGGATACGCCGTTTACCCGGACCTATACGCGCTGCCGTACCCGATGTCGATAGTTTACCCATAAAGGACTTGATGACCAAAGCCGACGCCCTTATGGACAGCCACTTCAAGACCTCCATCAACGCCTCCACCCCTGACGAAGAGGATGCCTATTCAACGTCAACTGAAGCTGACATGAATGCCGTAGGACATACACGCCCATACCGTGACGTGCCGAAGCAGAGAAAAAGCTGCCCATCACCCACCAATCGCTCGCGCCCCAACAGACGACTTCTACAGCCACTTACTACCTCTCATCCGCCGCAGTTTTGCTACTACCACTTCAGATTCGGGGCAACTGCAAAGAAATGTGCCGAGGATTGTCAGTGGCCAAAAAACATGTAAGTAGGCCATCGCTCGTGGCGGTGGCCTCCCGTGTTTCTAATCTTTTCTTTTTACAGGATGCAGGAACGGGCGTGCGATTTTTGGTAGACACGGGTGCTTGTCGTTTTCTTTTGCCAAGGAAACTCTTCAAGGCACAACGTAGTCTGTCTACATCTGCCGACGTCCGCTTGGTAGCTGCCAACGGATCTGCGATACCCACCTACGGTTACGAGAACCTCACATTATCGTTCGGAAACGGTAAATTCAATTGGAAGTTTCTCGTTGCTGACGTCACAATGCCAATCCTCGGTGCGGATTTCCTCTCTCATCTCCACCTTCTGGTCGATGTCGCCCACCGACGATTGGTCAACGCAGACTCGTACTTGTCGACACCTCTTCAACCCGCCCCCTCTAACCTCGCTCTCCACATCAGCGCACCCACGGATGCCTACGCCCACCTCCTCACGACGTACCCGGAAGTTTTCCGTCCAGAACTTCGCCAAACGCCCACGGTTCCTGCCAAGCACGGTATTTATCACCATATCAAGACGACGGGACCCCCAGTCTTTGCAAAATTCAGACGTCTGGCACCGGAACGATTGGCAGCCGCCAAACAGTCGTTCGCCGAAATGGAGGAAATGGGCCTTTGCCAAAAGGCCTCCAGCCCATGGTCGTCACCCTTACACATCGTTCTGAAGAAAGACAGCTCCCTCCGTCCGTGCGGGGATTACAGGCGCCTGAACATGCAAACAGATCCGGATCACTACCCCCTCCCAAACATTGCCGACGTGACCTCCTACCTGCACAAAGCGAAGGGTTTCTCTATGCTCGACTCCCTGAAGGGGTATTATCAGGTGCCTATGAACCCAGAAGACATCCCCAAGACCGCCATCACCACTCCGTTTGGTACATACACCTTCAATTACTCCTGTTTTGGCCTTCGTAATGCTGGGGCAACGTTTCAACGCCTCATGGATGGCATCTTAGGGGACCTCCCTTTCTGTGTATGTTATGTAGACGACATACTTGTGTTCTCCTCCTCAAAAGAGGAACACCTCTGTCACCTGCGCATCGTGCTCGACCGCCTGCAACAAAACGGCCTTGTAGTCCTGTATGACAAGTGTACCTTTGGCGCCAACGAAGTGTCGTTCTTAGGGCACCGTATCACTCCTGAAGGAGTCCATCCCCTCCCTGAGAAGGTAGCAGCCGTTCAGAACTTCCCCGTGCCCTCGACCGTCAAAGCTCTGCAGGAATTCTTGGGCATGATCAACTATTATCACCGTTTTCTGCCAGCCAGTGCCGCCACTCTTGCTCCCCTCTACGCCTCCCTCAAGGGCAAGCCAAAGGACCTGAAGTGAGGTCTCCTTCAAGAAGCAGCCTTCTGCAATGCAAAGAAGGCCCTATCAACTGCTGCGGCTCTCACTTTTCCTATCCCACACGCCCCTCTCCTTCTCTCCACCGATGCCAGCGACGTCGCTATTGGTGCAGTACTCGAGCAGGTGGTCAAAGGCTCGCCCCACCCATTGGCCTTCTTCAGCAGAAAACTGTCCAAGGCAGAATCGGGTTATTGTACCTTTGATCGAGAATTGCTGGCGGTGCACTTGGCTGTCCGTCACTTTTGCTATTTCTTAGAAGGTACGCCCTTCGTCATTCGCACAGACCACATGCCTCTGGTGCACGCCTTCACTCGACAGTTTGACGCCTGGTCCGCCCGTCAACGCCGACATCTCTCCGCCGTGGCTGAATGCAATTGCACCCTCCAATACGTCTGTGGGAAAATGAATCCCGTTGCCGATGCCCTGTCAAGAAACACGTTGGCTGCCGTTCAACTGGGATTGGATTACAACGCCCTGGCTGAAGCCCAACGACAGGATCCAGAGTATCAAGCTTGTAGGACATCCTGCACGTCCCTCCATTGGGAAGACTTTCCCCTCGAAGACTCCAACACCACCCTCCTCTGTGACGTCAGTACTGGTAGACCGCGACCTTGGATTCCTACTCCCATGCGCCGACAGGTGTTTGATTTCCTTCACGGCCTTTCACATCCCTCGTGCCGTTCTACTGCACAGCTGCTGAAGGCAAAGTTCATTTGGCACGGCATTTCTAAGGATGCTAAGGATTGGGTCCGCGGCTGTACTTCTTGCCAAACTTCCAAAGTACATCGACACATGGATTCAGGAGTGGGCATCTTTCCTCAACCTCAGCGTCGTTTCGCACACATTCACGTCGACATTGTAGGCCCCCTACCCACATCACAAGGACATCGTTACCTGTTTACCGTCATCGACCGCTCCACTCGTTGGCCTGAAGCCATTCCCATGGAAACTGCAACGTCCGCCTCATGTACATCTGCCTTACTCTCTGGATGGATTTCAATATTCGGTATCCCTGAGCATATTACTTCTGACAGGGGAACCACTTTCACCTCTCAATTGTGGATGTCATTAGCGAGTCTCCTGGGCATCACCCTACATCAGACAACGGCCTACAACCCCGCTGCCAATGGAATGGTTGAATGTTTTCATCGCACCCTCAAAGCAGCTTTGATGTCCCGCTGCAAGGATTGCAACTGGTTTACTCAGCTTCCAAGGGTCCTCCTGGGACTAAGGACCACTCCTAAAGATGCCCTTGACGTCTCGGCAGCTGAAATGGTGTATGGTGACCCGTTGATCGTCCCTGCCGAATTTTTTCCTCCTACAACCTCCTCCGACGATCTCCAGCGCATACGTCACGTCGTGGGAAAATTTACTCCGTGCCGCCAGACTTACAAGCCCCCAGCGAAGCATCACATACCAACGGACTTGCACTCTGCAACGCACGTCTTCCTGCGCAACGACACCAGCAAGCCACCACTAACGCCCCCTTACACGGGCCCTTTCCTTGTGATCCGACGCAGTCCGAAAGCATTCCTCCTAAACATTCGGGGCAAAGAAGACTGGGTCTCCATTGATCGTCTAAAACCTGCTTATCTTCTGCCAGATGACCCGCCTACAGTTCGCCTCTCTAGATCAGGGCGCCCTGTTTAACATGTACAGTATGTCATTTTTAGGGGGGGAGCCATGTACCAACCGTGTGTCACACAATTGTACATAATTATTTTGTATATATTATGCTTGTATCTGCGCTCTTCCCTCGCACTAAAAAGAACCTGAATGATCATGTCTCCGTTTTGCTCTGTAACATTGTCTGTCTCTCGAACAGGTTATGTCCTGTTGCCTTGAGGTTTTGTATATAAAGGAGAGTGTTCCTTAATAAACAACTCAGTTGATTGCATCCTGCCTTTGAGTTCACAACCCTCTCTCGGCACCGTCACAGTAGTTTGATATACTCTGTTGATATACTTATTAACTGGTTAATTACATGGATATGGTCAGTTGTTGAATACCCGCTTCTAAAACCTGCCTGCACCCTTGGTTGATTAAAGTCTAGCTGTCTTTCTATTCGGCCTAATATGATCTTTGTAAATATTCTATTTATTGATGAAAGTAAACTTATTAGGCGGTAGTTTTTCAGGTGTTTTGTGTCTCCCTTTTTCTGAATTGATATGCTGTAATGATAAGGTTTTTCTTATCTGTAAGTATAAAGCACTCTAGCAAGCATTTTGTGTAAAGTTCAGCGTGTTTTACTACGATGAAATCAACTCCATCTAATTTTAAATCCATTGTTAGGCCATCTTTTCCTTCTGCTTTGCCTCTTTTCATGACTTTTAATGCTTTCTTTACTTCTTCTAGTATTATTTTTGGTACCGACTTAGGTGTTTCCATATTCCTATTGGTAAAGTTACTATCAATTTATTCTTTACTTGATTCCCTTTTATCATGTAGCTGGAAGTACCTATTTTGTATTGCTAAATTATTTTCATTCTTGAAATTAGTATTCTTTTTCTTTCCTTAGATGCAAAAAAATTTTATTTCTCGCTCTTTTGGTGTGGTTTCACTTTTACTTGTTTAACACTGTTACATCTTTAAACTAATTTTTTCACTTTGAATAAAATCTATTACGCTTTTCGTTTCTACACATGGGCTTCTTCATGTCCACCCTATTATAAAAGAAGGTCTTCATGATTTTAGATTTATTTTTTTATTTTTTTTTTATTTTTTTTAGTGAAGTCTACAAGCATGTCCTCTGTTATTTCTTTTGCCTACTCAAAGTTTGTCTACAGCTGATTCTCCACTCTTCTTGTGACCTACTTTATCACTGAAATCACTCAATACAAATGGAGATTGAGTCCTATGTTTCTTTAATGATATTTCCAGATATATATATATATATATATATATATATATAACGGATTTTTAGCGAAGCGAAAAATCTATTTTTGGGTGAGATGGCCATGACGTTCTGATGGAAGGTTCCTTCAGTAGCTTCCTGAGGCTATATATGACTACAGTAGATTTAGGCATTTATTCATACAAGATTCAGTGATTGCACACATGTTTTTTCGCCTTCTAGGAAGCATACAAGGGGGTTCAGTGATCTTACAGTCGAATCCCTTGCCCCTAACCTAACGTTGGGGCCCTTGTATGCTTTCTCACTTCCCCAGTTACCTTATTTAAGGTAATCTCCTCCCTCTGTGGTAGCCTAGGCTACATCCTAGCCCTCCATACCTTGAATAGCATCCAGGTAGGTTAGGCTGGGATTGTTCTTCCTTTCTCCTCGCCATTGTTCAAGGCTTGAGTTGGGACAGAACCTCAGAGTACTAGTCGTTCACCCCAGCTCACCTTAGGAGAACGTTTTTCTCCTTCTGGTCCTTGCTGGAGGCTGAAGGTGGAAGGGCTCTGCCCTTCCCCCTAGTCTGCACTTGGTTGGGTTATGACCCTTCCTCCCTGTGGCCCAGCGACTTGTCCTACCCCTGTCTTTCCTAGTCTGGGAGAATGGTTCTCCTAGCCTAGGTTAGGCAGTCCT
Organism: Palaemon carinicauda; assembly: GCF_036898095.1. NCBI lineage: Eukaryota > Metazoa > Arthropoda > Malacostraca > Decapoda > Palaemonidae > Palaemon > Palaemon carinicauda. The sequence goes on from NC_090731.1 coordinate 53,441,943, forward strand.
TTGGATTCTGTTTCTTTATAGTTTAGGACAGGACACTAGTGCTGTACCTACGATGAGCTAACCTACTTTAGGTTGGAGAGCGTTCTCTCCTTCCTAGACAGGCTAGCCTTAAATAGATTCCCTTCCCCTGGGAGTGTCGGTGCGTGCTACGTCTCCCCCCAGTCACTCCCTCTCAGGACCCTTTCCCCTCCCCCTCTATCCCTTTGTGTTGCAAGCCGTGGTCAGAGGCAAGAAACCTGAAAAGATCGGTTCCTCTTCAACCACCACCTCCACCTATCAACATCCACACGGATGCCTCGCTAGAAGGATGGGGGGGGGGGGGGGGGCGTATCACTTCCACCAGCGGCAAGTTCAAGGAACGTGATCTCCCCTATTCAAGACGTTTCACATCAACATCTTGGAGGCCATGGAAGTTCTTCTCACTCTGAAGAAACTATCCCCTCGTCCTTCGATCCACATCTGTCTAACTCTGGACAGCTCCGTTGTGGTCAGATGTCTCAACCGTCAGGGCTCACGATCGCCCAAGCTACAGCCCAAGCTGATCCCTCTGCCGGGCCCAGTTCTCTCCCAGCAGGTGCAGAAGTCGACTGTCTTCGATTCATCAAAGTAAGTCCCAGACCTTCATCTCATGATTTTCTCTCCCTAGCCGTGAAGAAAAGGTTTGGAATCTCGAAGAAATGTTTAGACTTCCTAGAGGAATACAAAACAAAGTCTACCAGAAGGCAATATAAGTCATCCTGGAAGAAGTGGGTGTCCTTTGTCAAGGCAAAAAATCCTGCGGAAATCTCCATAGATTTTTGTATGTCCTTCTTTATTCACCTTCATGGACAAGGCTTAGCAGCCAACACGATTTCCACTTGTAAATCGGTCTTGACAAGACCACTACTGTACGCCTTCCAGATAGATCTGTCCAACGAAATCTTTAACAAACTTCCGAAGGCATGTGCTAGACTCCGTCCTGCACCCCCACCGAGACCTATCTCCTGGTCTCTGGATAAGGTGCTCCACTTTGCCTCTAGCCTGGACAACGAATCTTGCCCTCTGAAAGACTTGACTCAAAAAGTGATTTTCCTTTTTGCTCTCGCCTCGGGAGCCCGAGTCAGTGAAATAGTGGCATTATCTAGAGAAGAGGGCCAGATACAGTTCGCCGATACAGGGGAACTTACCCTCTTCCCTGACTCTACGTTTCTCGCTAAAAACGAACTCCCCACCAAGAGATGGAGACCTTGGAGAATCTGACCTCTGAAGGAAGATGTCTCTTTATGGCCAGTGGAGAGTCTTAAGGTCTATCTTCGAAGAACTTCAGACTTTGGCGGAGGACAGCTTTTTAAAGGAGAAACATCGGGCAGTGACCTGTCACTTAAGCAACTAATGGCGAAGATCACCTACTTTATTCGCAGAGCGGATCCTGACAGTACACCCGCAGGTCATGATCCTAGGAAAGTCGCCTCTTCCCTAAAATTCTTCCAAGGTATGGATTTCGAAAGCCTCCGATCTTTCACAGGCTGGAAATCCTCGAGAGTGTTTATCAAACACTATGCGAAGCAGGTGCACGAAGTGAAGAGATTCGTGGTAGCCGCAGGTAGTGTATTAAAACCTGCTGCTTCGTGCTGCATAGAACAGTGAGTTATTTCGGGACTCTAACTCAACGGGTGCCTGTGTTGACCCTAGTGCGATACATAGTGATTTCAGGTGACACTTAGTGTCACAAAAGACTGTTCTTCTACAAGGTGAAGTGACATAAACTCTAACACGTGTGCCACATGTTTATTGGACATGAAGTGTATTGTGACTTTCAAAGACTCTAGTTCCCCTGAAACTCATGTGTGTAATGGCAAGTTCTTCCCTTTCAGATTCCACATCATCGTCTTTTTACAGTCCTTAGTCTATGTTTATTAATCAATAATTCTGCTGTAAATTATTTACCTTATTTTATTTTATTGCAAATATTTTCTTGAATAAAATAGAAAATTTCGTTATCATATGCGTCTTAATTCGTCCTTCCATAGGAAATAAACTACTGTTACAAAGTTTTAATGCCCATAATTATTCTTTATTATATTCATGTAATAATACTGCTCCTGTCTGAGATATGCTCACAAAAGAAAGTGAAATAATGGTTCCTACACAAATATTTAACTTTCCTGATCTGTCCCACGAGACCGGCATGATCATCGCCTCCAGGTGAGTTTATCTTCATCAGGGTACTTCGAGATGTTCCTCTTGTCCAAACAGGACTTCCCTGCCAGGGGGGCAGGAAGCCATGTCATAATTTATGCCACTGGTAGTGACATGTAACGGAGATGTCACGGTCTCTAAGTTCATCAGACCAAAAGAGTATTGTTTGAAGTAGAAGGCTCTATTGAAATGGGGGAAAACCCACGATACACTAATTCTCTGGTACACTTCCATCAGGACGTCATGGCTTGAGCCAAAAAAGTGGATTTTGAGCGAAGCGAAAAATCTATTTTTGGGTGAGATGGCCATGACGTCCTGATGGACCCGCCCTATTTTTTCTATTCTGGCCTGTCAGGCCCCTCCCTTTCTTATTGCATCGTGGAGGTTGACAGAAACGCTAAAAAGGAATGAAGCGGGCGGACGTGACGTCAGTCAAGATGGCAGACAGCTATGGCTGCCGTTTGTTTACGTCGCGAGGTACTGTAACAGTAACGCAGGAGGATAACTTTGCAACTGCTCCTCCTATAACTGGCCACCTTCCCCCTTGAAGCGTAAACGCTATGTGGGGGGCAGATAGCCTTGTGGCGTGTCAAGCATACGTCCCCCTGTTGATATACGATATCCTAAAGGGAAAACCTTATGGGTACTTGCGCCAGAAGTTAGAATTCTGTGAAACCTTAAGTTTAATTCTCTGGGAATATCTACTGTAGTCATAATATACCCTCAGGAAGCTATTGAAGGAACCTTCCTATATATATATTATATATATATATAACCAAAAAAATTATTTGTTCCTCTGTTTGGATGTTGTTGATTTATATGTTTGAATGATCTTGAATTTATGCTTGTTAAGTTTAATATTAAATCCTGCATGTTTATCGTTGATACTATAGGATTCTTCTATATTATCTGCAAGCTTTCATTAATAATATAACCAACTCCATTTTTTTTGTTTTATTTTTCACGTCCTCTGAAGCAATATATATGACCCTCTTTTATCTCTATATAATATTTTCCACATCTTCTAATATCCCTCAATCGTATGGTATCCCAATATATTTCTTTCAGCTCTTCTAGTAATGCAGTAAGATCTTCTTCCCTAGACATGGGCCTGACATTGTATGTTGCGAGGTTCAGTTTCCAAAGGTGGCCTGTTTTACTACACAGATTTTTAGCACCGCCTGCGGTGGGATTTATCTGCCTGGCACTTTGGGGACTTGGGGTCGAGACGGGGTTCTTATATTCATGTCTAGGGTTTGGCCAGTTTTTCATCACCATACTGACCATTGCGGATTGGTGATGGTGGGAAATTTTTAGTTTGATCGCTCACAGCAAACCAACCTAGTTTGGTGGACTCGACTAGTACAGCTTTGCCAATCACGGCGGTACACAAACCCTTTTACTACGTTAAGGTATCTCCCACTCAGTAAAAGAATATATATATATATATATATATATATACATATATATATATATATATATATATATTACATGATATAAATAATATTTAAAAAAAACTCATGTTTTAAAACATGAGTAGGCCTACATTGGCAATAGTAATAAACCTAAATATCCTAATAGTACTGATAATAATCATGAAAACCGAAATTTGTATTGTAAATGAATGGCAGTAAGGTCAATTTTTTTTTTAGTTAAAAACCATCAAGAATATTGCTCGTTAGGTAACGGGCGGGTGGCCGTGGGGTATTGTGTGTTCTAATTAATAACAGAATTTTAGACTATGAGCTTCAACTTGATTGCATTGACGTGTAGTGCAACACACAATCAACATACATGATTAAAACATCAAGTGAAGTATAAATTTGGTAGAGAGCTTCAACTTTTTCGGTGAAGGATTTCCCATCCTAAATAATTACTAGTAATTAAGTTTTTGTAAATTATGTTTGTAGTTGTATTTTGACTAATTAGAAAGTATATTATGAAGAGAATAATAAAGAAAAGAAGATAAAAACGATAATTTACAAGCATGACTGTTTTGGGATTGTATCTATCTAAACAACGCAGGTGATTAATACATTTTTATATGAAAACCTCTAACAAAGGTATCCATTAAGTAAGAGCATTTTTGTTTTTGTTTTTGGGGACCAATTAATTTGTCTTATAATCATGTGACTGAATGCAGCGTTTTAAAACCCACGCATGAATGGCAGAATCAAGGGACAGTGACATTGCCCTAGCAGGCAGGAAAATGCTCTAGAGACTGACCATATATGCATATGATCAGTTCCTAAAATCCTCTCTCCATCAGCAAGTAGACGTATAATCTCATAGCTCACAAGGATGGTGGGGTTGCAACTACTAAAGGAACTAACGAGTTTGAACGGAACTCTATAGTCTCGTATAGTGTCCAAATTGGTGTGTAAAATCTCAGCTTAAAGGGATCTCAGATAGCCGCATAATGGTATAACCACGTGATTTTACTGAAATGGCTTTCAATAGAAATATTTCCTTAGTGATTAATGTGAGCTGCATCAATATTTTTAGACGGAATAAGATAGCGGTAATTATAATCATGAAATAAAAACGGGTCGAAATGGATAGCAGAAGGAGATTGGACATTGCAAACTATATTTTCAGGGACTAGACAAGAAGTCTTAAACTGAAAACGGAAGTATTGAACTTTAACTAGTAAATTTTGCGAAATTTTGAACAAAGAGAAACATTTGCATTTTAGATCAAATACTAAGATGTTATTATTATTATTCTTATCATTATTATTATTATTATTATTATTTATTATTATTATTATTATTATTATTAGCTAAGCTACAACACTAGTTGGAAAAGCAAGATTGCTATAAGCCCAAGAGCTCCAACAGGTAAAGATTGAAAAAAAAAATTAAAAAAACAACATTAACATCATTAAAACAGGTATTGCATATATAAACTATAAAAAGACTCATGTCAGCTTGCTCAACATAAAAACATTTAGTGAAATTTTCAACTTTTAAAGTTCTACAGATTCAACTATTCTATTAGGAAGATCATTCCACAACTTGGTCACAGTTGAAATAAAACTTCTAGAATACTGTGTAGTATTGAGCCTCATGATGGAGATTGCCTGACTATCGGAATCACCTGCATGCCTAGTATTACGATCAGGATGGAACTGTCCAAGAAGATCTGAAAGAAGAGAGAGAATTGACGGAGGAGTTATGATCACAGATATTACTCTCTCTCTCTCTCTCTCTCTCTCTCTCTCTCTCTCTCTCTCTCTAAAAGAGAAGGAATAAATATTAAAAAATAAGTAACACTCACTATCTCACTGTTGTAATATGATATGAACGTAATTTTTTATTCCAATGTTTATTTTAATCATAAAAGTAAAAGAGTTTTTTTTCCTTTCACTATTTCTTCATTAAGGTATGAGGAAATATAAGAGTATCATATCCTAAAGAACACTTACAAACTGTTATGTTTATAAGTGGAAGGGAATATATTTTTCGTCATGGAATACCAGTATATGATGAGTATGGGAGTAAACAGGTGTTTTGTTATCACAACAATAGACAGTTTTGCCAACTACTGACAACATTCTAAAGCTTTTAAGCTGGACAAAAAGGCGGAGATACTTAGCAAATAGAAGTGGAAACATTAGGAATAGGCAGCTGCAGTCATATTACGAAGTTATATATATATATATATACATATATATATATATATATATATATAAACGAAAAATCGCTGGAACGTGCGATGTCTCAGTATGACAGCAGGCCGGGAGGAAAAAGGAAACGAAGAATTCGCTTTCCTGTTTTTATTACACCTCTTCACGGTCTTATGATTTACAAATACAATAAGAATACAAAGAAACCTCTGTGAGTACGCAAAACAGAACAAAATGAGCAAATTACAAATTACTTAAAAGCTAGTTGTTTAAAGATATTGTTTACTAACACTTCATCCAGTTTGTACATACCAGAACTGGTGTTAAGCAGATCCTCGAAATTTTTCTTAGTTAAAACTGTTTTAATAATATTTCTTTTAATAAAATCTTTGCAAAATATGAGTTCTTTGGCAGCTTTCCAATTGATAGTATGGTTGCAATCATGCATATGCTGAAAAAAGAATGCTGCCAATGTTTCCGGTTCTTACATTATATTTATGCGTTTTAATCGAGTTTCTAGTGCTTTGCCACTTTGACCAATATATTGTTTATTACACTGATTGGATGGAATTTCGTATATACATCCGTTAATCTGCTAGTCAACTCTTCGTTTCCTTTTTCCTCCCGGCCTGCTGTCATATATATATATATATATATACATATATATATATATATATAAATATATATATATATATATATATATGTATACATATATCATATACTAAATATATATATATATATATATATGTATATATACTGTATATATACATATATATATATTTGTATATATATGTATATATGTATATATATATCATATACTAAATATATATATATATATATATATATTATGTATACTATATATATGTATATATACATTTATATATATATGTATATATATATATGTATATATATATATGTATATATATATATATATATATACATGTATATATATAATATATTAACTATATATATATATATATATATATGTATATATATATATTATATACTATAAACATATATATATATATATATACATATATATATATGTATATATATATATATATACATATATATATATATATACATATTCATATAAATACACACACAAACACACACACATATATGTATATATATATATATGTATATATGTATTATATATACTATATATATGTATGTATGTATATATATATATATATATATATACATATATATATATATATATATATACATATATGTGTGTGTGTGTTTGCGTGTGTATTTATATGAATATGTATATAAATTTGCAATACAAACACGCATATATATATTATAAAGAGAGTTGCCACAGCATCAATCAGTTCACCTACCATTTAAGCAAGAAATATTCACTATTTTTCTAATAATTTATTAGGGACCTCCTCTAACGAGTTAACAAGGACGCTTTGGAAGAGTGCCTCTGCTCTAATAACGTACACTTATTTGTAACCACATTTAATGG
>NC_090731.1:53454225-53459225 GCF_036898095.1 Palaemon carinicauda
CATCTGCCATTTGCACTGATGTATTGAACTATTATTAGGTATGTATATATATATATATATATATATATATATATATATATATATAAAATATATATATACACACTATATATATATATATATATATATATATATATATATATATATATAAATAAATATATATATATATATATATGCAATAATATGTATATATATATATATATATATATATATATATATATATATATATATATATATATATATATATATATATAAGTGTCATAAATCATGAATATTCAGGTTATGATATTTATGGCTTTGCAGATTCATGTGGATTTCTTTTTAATAATAATAATAATAATAATAATAATAATAATAATAATAATAATAATAATAATAATAATAATAATAATAATAATAATAATAACCCATATAGTAAAGATAATATCAGAAGACAACAAGACGAAGTTTGAAATAGAAAAGTGTTCCCTAGTTATTATAATGAAAGGAAAACTGACAACGATGGAAGGGATAAAGCTGCCAGATGGAAGTGTCATTGAAGACATAGACGAAGCAGGCTACAAATACTTCGGGGGTAGTTGAAGGAGAGGCAATAAAACATCCAGAGATGAAGGAAAAAGATTAGAAGAAAAAATTCAAAGAATCAAAGCTATAATGAAGTCAAAGTTCAACTCTGGAAATATGGTAAAGGGTATAAACACCTGAGCAGGGCCAGTTTTCAGTTACATTGCAGAAAAAGTGGAGTGGAAGAAGTCAGAACTATTCAACATCGATAGAAAAACTAGAACGCTAATGAACCAGCATCAAGCATGGCACCCAAGAGCGAATATTGACAGGCTGTATATACCATAAAGTGAAGAAGGAAAAGGACTCATCAGTATAGAAGAGTTTGTCAACATCGACTGTAAAGCACTAGGACAGTACCTTGAGACCAGTGAAGATGAATGGTTAAAGAGTGCTTGGGAAGAAAACATAATAAAGGAGAATGAAGACCTAGAAGTATATAAAGAGAAAACAGGAAACGAGACAAGAAGCTTGGAAAAGAAAGGCAACGGGCGGACCATTCCTAAATCAAACTGAAGAATTAGCAGATAAGGAAATATGGCAATGGTTTCAGACAAGAAAACTTAAGAAGGAACCTGAAGGGATGTTAATGGCAGCACAAGATCTGGCATTGAGAACTAGATATATTGAAGGAGCTATAGATGAAAATAACATCTAGTTAAAGTCCAGAAAATGTATGGCAAAAGAGGAAACAATTATATTCCACAGCCATTTTCAACACTTGCTCAGAATCAATATAAAAAACAACATGATAAAGTGGCTAAAGCTCTCTATTCCAGTATCTGTAGAAAATATGATATACAATGCAGCAACCGGTTGTACGAAGATCAACTTCAAGCTGTTGTAAAAAATTATTAGGCTAAACTACCCTGGAACTGCAGTGTAAGAACGGACATGGTAATATAAAAACATCGACCAGACATCCCTCTGGTTGACAAGAGAACGAAAAGCATCACTCATAGATGTCGCAGTACCGTGTGATTCAAGAGTGGAGGATAAAGGGATAGAAAAAAGAAGAAAAGTACCAGGACCTCCTAATTGAAATAAGAAGGATGTGGAATATGCAGGTAGAAGTGGTGTCAGTAATCATAGGAGCACTAGGGACCATACCTAAGTCATTGAAAAGGAATCTCGAGAAGGTAAGAGCCGATATAACCCAAGGACTGGTGTAAAATTCCCTGCTACGTGAAACACTACATATAATGAGGAAAGTGATGGACTCCTAAGGAAGCTGGATGCAACCCGGAACACAACACTATAAACCACCAGTCTCTGTAGATTATGACTTACAATAATAATAATAATAATAATAATAATAATAATAATGATAATAATAATAATAATAATAATAATAATAATAATAATAATAATAATAGAAATGCCCACAAAACAGAGAAATATGCCAATGATTATTACCACTAATCTTTCACAGTAATAACAGTTGTTATGATATAATCAAGGAGTGATTTATGTTAGGAATAATAAGTGTGTTATCGATGTACAGCACGCGTATCACACATGCTCGTACACCAACGTTATTTCTGTTTTTGAATATTGTCATAATCGCTCTCCCCTCGCTCTGATAACCTGTTATTTACTGTATGTGCTTGTATTAATCTGAATATTTGTGACCTCTTTTCTCTGAAACTGTTGTTATAAAATCTCGCTGTCTGATGAAATAAGGTTAGCTGCAATTACACCGTTTCTCAGTTATCACCCAACTGTTTGCTCGCACACTGGTGACCAGCGGAATGATCAGCTCCCTTCCCCCTTTTCCCCACACTACTGTTTCTTATTGTTTGATGATGCCACCTTCTGACACTGACTCTACTATCAATGCCATGACACTGAAACTACTGTTCTTCGCTAGCAGAGAGGAGTTCACCTGGTTCCAGGGTGCTGAAGTCCAGTTTCGCACCAAGGGCGTGTCTCAGTCGAGCACCAAGGTGGATTACATTCTTGTGGTCATCCCCACGGACACCTTCCCGGAAATATCCGATTGGCTGTGCGAGCAAGGAGATACGCCAATTACGTACGACGCCCTCAAATCATAGCTCCTGACATAATATTAGCCATCACTGGCCGTCCGCACAGCGAAACTTTTTCAGCTCTCTCAACAACCCTTGGGGTATCAAAATGCTTTGCTCGCTCTCAAGGAAATGACTAGTATTGCTCACCTGCAACCTGCCGCAGACAGCTCTTCTCGTGAAGTGAATATACTTTGTGCCCTTTGGGTACGGCGCCTACTCGAACCTGTACGTGCTGCTATCCACGATGTCGATATTTTGCCCATGAAGGACCTGATAACCAAAGTTGACGCCCTTATGGACAGCCACTGCACCACCTTTCAGACCTACATCATCGCCTCTACTCCTGGTGAAATGGACAGCTATTCAACATCGACTGAATCTGACGCCACCCCGTGATGTGATGGACTGGCGTCAAAACCACCCACTACCCACATATACCCCTCCCCTTGCTTACGTCACAGCCAACAATCTCGCCAGCCACTTCCTGACGCTCATCAGCAGCAATTATGCTACTACCGGTCCAAATTCGGGCTGCTACGAAGAAATGTGCTAATGGTTGTCAGAGGCCAAAAAACGTGTAAGTAGGCCATCACTTGCGGCAGTGGCCTCCCCTATCACTAATCTTTTATTTTTACATGATACAGGTACTGGCATGCAATTTTTGGTAAACACGGATGCTTGAAGTTTTCTTCTACCAAGGCCACTCTCAAGGACAAGATGTAGTCTGTCCAAGTCTGCTGACATCCACCTAGTAGCTGCCAACGGATCTATGATACCCACCCGTGGTTATGAAACCCTCTTATCATCGTTTGGAAGCGCCAAAGATATTTGAAAGTTTCTCGTTGCTGACGTCACGTTTACCAATCCCTGGTGCAGATTTCCTCTCCCATTTCCACATCCTGGTTGATGTAGCTCACCGTCGTTTAGTCAATGCGGATTCATACTCTTCGAGGCATCTCCAACCCACTCCCTGCAAGTTATGATCCCTAGATATTTCTGTTCATTTGCAACCATGGAACAGCTTCTACACCGGTACAATTATCCGGATTAATAAAACTTCTGTTTCAACTAGAAAAACTCCATGTTTCTTGTTTGTCATCAGTAACAATCATGTGTGCACATATAAAATATGATCATACATTAAATAAATTACAACCATGTACTACGATCTTACTTTATATAAACTAGTCTAGTTATAATAACTTAGCTCCCTTGTACTCCATCCCAATAAGCACGGCCAGAGTTATAAGTCATGCAAAACAAATAAAAGTGTGTGAGGAGCAGGTATCTCACGGTTCTTTTCTTACTATAAAATCCAGTTGTTCTCTGTATAACTTACTTACTGATAGACATGTAGGACATAATCCAAATATCCTATAGCAATAGATTACTGAATACTACTACGTTCCCGTAGCAATACTCACTTATAATAACACAACAACAACAACAATAATAATAATGATAATAATAATAATAATAATAATAATAATAATGATAATAACACTAATAATAATAATAATAATAATAATAATAATAATAATAATAATAATAATAATAATAATAATAATAATGATAATAATAATAATAATAATAATAATAATAGTAATAAACGCAATATGTATCTATATAGTCTTGTTATAACGATCGTCTTTGGACATTTAAATTTACTTTAAGACTTGTCGTCACATCTATTATGTCTATTATTTTACAGTGGTCAAAACAAGTCCCATTACAGTGATTACAAGTTAGAATAGCTTGAAATTTGTAGGGGAGACAACGTGATTACCTATGACGTCATTAGCCGGTTGGGTTTATTTCGCCTGGATTTGTGGTGGCGGATATAGTCTACTCAACATGAGTAAAAAATATAAGGATGAATAAGGAATAATAGAGACAATAATAAATTTTTAGACATAACTCTTATTTTCAGCATAAGAGCAAAAGTGATTTAGTAAAAGTAAATACGCTGTCTTCTCTCTTTACTATTATTATTATTATTATTATTATTATTATTATTATTATTATTGTTATTTTTATTGTTATTGTTATTGTTATTGTTATCTTTATATTTATTATTATTATTACAAGCTAAGCTACAACCCTAATTGTAAACGCAAGACCCTATAAGCCCAAGGGCTCCAACAGGAAAAAATAGCCAAGTGGGGAAATGAAATAAGAATATAAACTATAAAAGAATTAATAAACAATAAAAATAGAATATCTTAAGAGCAGTAACCATATTTAAATAGATCTTTCATATATAAACTAAAACTTTACAAAACAAGCGGAAGAGAAATAAGATATAATAGTGTGCCCGAGTGTACTCTCAAGCAAGAGAACTCTACCTCAAGACAATGAAAGACCATGGTACAGAGGCTATGGCCCTACCAAAGAATAGAGAACAATGAT
>NC_090731.1:53471725-53499225 GCF_036898095.1 Palaemon carinicauda
TCCTATCAAATACAAATTTATTTCTTTCAGGGGTTCAAGTAACACAGCAAGATATCATTCCCTAGACAGGTTCCTATTGCAAAGTTCAGTTTCCAAAGACAAGTTTAAACCCTTCCTGTAGTGGGACGTATCTGCCGGGCATCTTGCATAGTTTTTCCACTGCCGCTGGGGACTGGGGGCCGAGACAAGGTTGCTGAATTCATATGTAGGGTTTGGCTAATTTTCATCACCTCGCTGGCCACTTTGGGTTAGTGATGGTGGAAGATTTTGATATGATCGCTAACGGGAAACCAATCTAGTACAACATTGCTGGTCAAGTCAATACGCAAACCTTTTCACCAAGTTAATATAAGGTATTCCCACTTAGAAAGGGATATATATATATATATATATATATATATATATATATATGTATATATATATATATAAATATATATATATACATATATATATATATATATATATATGTATATATATATATATATATATATATATATATATATATATATATACATATATATATATATATATATATATATATATATATATATATATATATGTATATATATATATATATATATATATATATATATATATATATATATACATATATACATATATATATATATATATATATATATATATATATATATATACATATATATATATATATATATATATATATATATATATATATATGTGAGACTACTTCCAGATTAATGTTTAATTGCTCCAATTTAGATTTCATTTCTGTGCTTCATTTTGTCTGGTCCTCCTAATTGTCGTTCTATACCGCATTCAAGTTTATGGGTTTCAGTAGTACTGTTTTCCTGTTTTTTTTCTCCATCTTTTATTGAAAGTACATTTGTAATAGTTAAAATAGTTAATATTACATGTTTAAAAACACATGACGTAATATGTCATGTTGGATGAAGGTGCTAGCTGTGGGACTTGCTGTAGTCATTCAAATCATAAACAGGACGTACAATGCAGCCTCAACAATGTGACATTTTTCTTAACTGTCAACACCATGCCTCAGCGTGTGAAAGTTTGTGACGTCACCGGATGCAGGTGTCTTCCGAGATTGTGACGAAACTTATATAAACTAAGCATACGATATCTGTGATATCGATAAGTTAGTCAGTTCATATCTATACTTCACCAGAATTGGTCATCTGACCAACCCAGCTCCCTCCAGTGATGGAGATGTTTAACTCTGTTGTTTTTTATTAATAAATACTTTTTAAAGCTAATAAGATGTACTCTGTTATCCAGCTATACACATCTGAAACAACAATGTGTGCTTATAAAAGTAGCACACCAATAAATGGTGGCAGCGGTTAGACTCTAAGAATTAGAGAAAGATCTTCAAGACTTCAAAATAAAAGCTGTAAAACCAGAGAAAGATCTTCAAGACTTCAAAATAAAAGCTGTAAAACCAGAGAAAGATTTTCAAGACTTCAAAATAAAAGCTGTAAAACCAGAGAAAGATCTTCAAGAACTCAACATTATCTACATGAATCTACAATTTTGACTAAGTATTATAGTCCATCGGAATAGTTAACATTAACGAATGTTATGAATACAAACTGAATCTTCAATCAACATCCTAGGAAACCCAAGGAGTGGCGTTCAACAATTGCAAAACATACCCAGGAAGCACTACATTCAACAAGAAACTCGAACGATACATCGCTAACAAAACATCAAGAGAGAGAGAGAGGACGTGTCGACATCACACAGACCCATATATAAGCTAAGTACAAATTTTTTAATTCATTCCAGTTTGGGCAGTGAAGTGTAGTTATCACGAGTCGTTAGTCGATTATTACTGGGGTGAGTGAATTGCTAATCTTTTGTTAAAGGAAACTGTGTTCAACTCCGAATTCTCATCTAGAATTTTTCTCTCTTTGTGCTAATTCCTTTTTCTTTCAGAAATTCTCGGGAAATGTTTTGGGATTAGTAACATTGTTTGTGGAATTTTGTTATACATATGCGTTTACGCAGTGGACGTCTGTACTCATATAGATATTTTGATAGAATTGCAAGGGGTCGAAGAGATAGGAAAAGAAATACAGCAGTCATGACTCCCCCTGTGAGCCCTTCCCCTGGACCTAGTGGTGTAGGCCAGACTAATCCTCCTCCAATTGTGACGCTTGTAAATGCCAGGTCAGCAATCCTTCCTTTTCAGGGTCGGGTCAACGGGTTCTTGCCACAAAATGTGGAGTCATGGATTTCATCCGTCGATGCCCATTTAAATGCCAAACAAATCGTAGACCCTTTTGTACAATTACAAGAAGCTAAAAGTTTTATAGATTTTTCAAAGGGGGATGCGAGTGCGTATTTAAGAGGTGTTTCATTTCAAGAAGCAGTTACCTGGGATGATTTCAAAGTTAGGTTACGCGCGATCTATGGGGGTGAGGAAGCCTTGGATGTAGTATTAACGTTACGAAATACACTTAATCAAGCCACTATGAATCGGCTTAATGTTATTGAGAGAGCAGCTCTCATAGCTGATAAGCTTAACGAATATCAGGACATTTTAGGTCATTCCACTTGGGTTAATAGCGATAACATCTCCGTGAAAGATTTTTTACGATTAATGTATTTAACTTGCATGACACTTATGTTGCCTGAAGCTTTAGTGCGGTGTTTTGATAAGAAGTTAACGCCTGCAAGTACGGAATTGGATGTCTATAAACAGATAAAGAAACACATGTCCAAGTGTCCAGATCTCGATCCCGTGTTAACTCAAGTTTTTGCAAAGAATGAAACAAAGCCACAAACAGTGAACGTAGTTAGCAGTCAATTAGCGGGAATGACGTGTTATAACTGCAAACGTCAAGGTCACTTCAGCGCAGACTGCCGAACGAAATTTTGCTCGATTCACAACACTGCAACACATTCATATAGTCAATGTTACTCGCGTAAGACACAACAATATCCCAGAAATACACAGTCAATTCCACAGTCAGTTCCATATGGAAATAAAAAGAAAAATCCTCATTTTAACAATAAGAAGAAACAACCAAATGTCAATGCAGTTCAGAGTCCAAAACAAACAAACACTTCTTCAAATATCGCTGAGCCTGGGTCGTCAAACCAGACCTCGCAAGGTCAGACTAATTTTCAGAATGTGCAGAGCAAAGCAAATACCACATAGTTAACTCTAGAGGGGAAGAGAGTGATGTTGGGTCAAGGTCATTCATATCAACATCAATAGTATTGAATAATCAATTTAATGTTTTATCAGATAATTGTGAGACAATAGATTTTCCTATGAAACACACGGCCGAATTAAGTAAAACAGTGCATGCTCCCGTAGATTTGCAACGAATTCATACAATAATAAGCCAAAATGAGTTATGGCCAACCTTATATGCTTTAAATTTAGAACACAAATCCTTTACGTTATTTTTTGACTCTGGTAGTCCACGTAATATCATGGATTTGAAGACACATCATTTGTTGTTTTCGAACTTTCCGATTGAAAAATCCGGAATTAGACTTTCGGGTATAGGAAATAAGGAATTAAATGTCATAGGCATAACTCATGTTCAGTTCAGAGTCGGTAATCGCACGTTTGCCGATACATTTGTTGTTGTAAAAAACATTAATATGTATCCAGCTGTAATTATAGGATACCCATCTATGGGAAATCAAAATATTATCTTAGCCCCTGCCAAGCACGGCGTGTATATCAAAGGGAAATTCTATAAGTCTTCTAATACCTTAAAATCAGTTTTGGATAAAAAGGAGACGACAAATGTAACCGTAACGTACGTTGAAGAACCAATAACTTGTCTCACTAATAAAGAAATAATATACGCGACCCAGCAGAATTCTCGTTCACCCGTAATATCATCTTCCACGCAATCTATCGAACCAAACGTACCTTCGAATTTAATAGTGCAAATAAAGAAAACATTACCGGGATCTGAAATATTAATCCTTTCCGATACTTTGAAAACTAACGGATTGTCTGTCACACAAGCTATTTATACAGTAGGCTCACATCAACAATGTAATATTGAAGTCTGTAATCATTTAGATAACACTTTAGTAATTCCCAAAAATCAACATATCTTGGATGTAGAAGTTTATAAACATCGTATTATTACCGTTGCTGAAATCAATCACTCTCAATCAGTTGCGGATGAATCCCTTTTGCGATCTATTAAAAATAAAATCAATAAGGACATTCAAGACGAAGAAATTCAGCAGAAAATTTTTGAACTTTTAACTAAATATCATGATGTTTTTTCCACTACGGATGGATCCTTAGGAAAAACAGATGTGATCGAGCATCAAATAAGGTTAAAGGACAAGCAGAAAATTATTTATGTACCCTCGTACAGACTCCCTATGAAATTCCAGAATGAAATAAATGATGAAGTAGGTAAAATGCTAGAAGAAGGAGTCATTAGGAAATCAAGCAGCCCTTATAATTTTCCTTTAATAGTTGTACCGAAAAAAGATCGAACATGGCGTATCTGCGTCGACTTTCGTCGTCTAAACGAGGAAACGATCCCTGATCGATTCCCAGTGCCATGTACTGACGATATTTTGTCTTTGTTAGGTCAGAATAAATATTTTACCAGTTTGGACTTACTTAAAGGCTTTCACCAGATATCATTAGAAGAAGATAGTATCCCATACACAGCCTTCAGTACAGCCAGGGGACATTATGAATTTTTACGGATGCCTTTTGGTTTACGTTGTGCTCCTATAACATTTACAAGAATGATTAACATAGTGTTTGGAGACTTGTTAGGGGATATATTGCATGCCTATATGGATGATCTTGTAATCTTTTCCAACACCTTAGAAGAACATCTACGTAAGTTAGAACTAGTACTACAGAGATTAAGACAACATAACTTAAGGGTAAAGATTAGTAAGTGTGAATTTTTCAAAACAGAATTGATATATTTGGGTTTCATGGTGTCAAGCCAAGGTCTTAAAGTAGTCCATGATAAGGTGTCGGCTATACGTAATTTTCCCATACCTACTAATGTCAAGGGAATACAGCAATTTCTGGGTTGTAGTGGATATAACAGGCGTTTTATACGCAACTATTCAATAATAGCCGCTCCTTTAACTGATCTTACGAAGAAGGGCGTAGATTTCATATCGTCTGAGCAACATCAACAGGCGTTTAATACTTTGAAAGATGAACTGTGTAGTTCTCCTATCTTAAAATTTCCTGACTTCGGTAAGGAATTCTTCATTGCAACAGACGCCTCAGACTTAGGAGTAGGAGGGGTATTGCTTCAGCAATATGATAAACAATTTTTCCCGATAGCTTTCTATTCTCGAAAATTGAGAACTTCCGAAAGTAAGTATGCAGTAATAGACAAGGAAGGGCTAGCTATTGTTAATTCGCTAGTGCATTTTAAGTTCATAATTTACGGTTATCCCGTTAAGGTTCTTACTGACCATAAACCACTAACAGAGTTCTTTAAAGGCTTCAACCACAGCCCTAAACGAACTCGGTGGCATTTGATCATTCAAGATTTTGGCGCAAGAATCGGGTATTTACCTGGGAAAGCAAATATCATTGCGGATGCATTATCACGCAACCCCGTGTCATCTTGTACGGAGCCTTTAGCTGAATTAATAGATATATCAACATCCATGCCTATTGTAAAAACAATATCTGAACAAGAAGATTTAGGCTGGAGCGCTGAATTGTTACAGACTGAGCAAAGAAAAGATCAGAAAATAGAAACAATTATAAATGCTTTGAAAGGCAATCATAAGGAAAAGGAATATATCAAGTATAAGCAGCAGAATTATATAATCAAAGATAATATTCTGTGTAGGACTGTGACAAGGAAAACCCGCAATACACCACATGTAACTAACGACCAGGTAGTAGTACCAATCTCACTTATTATTTAACATAACAATATATTTTCCACGTTGATGTCCGTATTACTCGAATAGCTTCAGAGGTCATTTGATAAAATTCACATAGAGGTTAGGTTAGGGTGGGTTAGGTTAGGTTGCGCCTCCTTATATTAGTTTTCTCATTCTCCCTGCCATAACTTAATCTTGCAACCACGGGTGTCCATAACTTCTTGCTTTGGAAGGGGGTTATCCATCTCAAGAACTACTGACTTATATTACGAATGAAACTCAGAAGCGTTTGAAACACAGACATAAGCGCGATACTATCTACTCCCAAACTCTTCTGATATATTCTAAAGATATTCCAAAATTGGTTACCTAATAGTATCTAACATTTTATCCCAGTAAATCTGTGCAAGTGATGAAGAAACAGAAATATGCATATTATCTTTCTTTATCATTAGTACGTTGCACTTCCATATATCAATTTAACATCTTTCAGAGAAGTAGAGTTTAGATTTACGAAAATACCACAATTTTTGCGCGTCTGAAGTCATGCTTTTTATTTTGTCATTACTTTTGAATAAGATTCATAGGAAAATATGCTGAAGAAAAGTTATCATTAGGTAACTTTATGCCTTTTGTAAGTGGAGGCAGTATAAGTTTACACAAAACTTCATATAAGAAGATCTAAAAGAATAATCCTCCTATCAAAATTAGACAAAACCAAAATAAGTAGTTTTAATTCTTTGAAGCCATCTTTCCATTATCCTCTTCAGGAAAAAAGGTGAAACGTGTGCCATGAAAGGGTTTTACACAAAGGACGAATATTCATGCTCTACGTGGGCTCATTCGAATAGAAAAGGAGGAAGAGTTTACGAACAAACCATTGGTACTTCACTGGCATTACTTAGAGGCTCTGCCTTTGGGCTAACATTTCCTTTCTCCTGCTCTGGAGGAATCTTCTTTATGTTCTCGGGTGCCTTTGTCGGCTTGAAGTGAGATAGTGAACGCTGTTAGATAGTGTTTATTAGTTTAAAAAAATATGATGTACCTTCCAAATATTCAGGAATAATATTAGTAAATATGTTACATAATTAAAGAGTATAATGAGTTGTGGAAAATTTTTTCATAGAAAATGTAAATACTTCCAGGTATGAATAGAGCATTTTAGAGTTTTTTCTGTATTCTTTGTAAAATATGTAATGTTGTGAAAGCAGAGAGAGAGAGAGAGAGAGAGAGAGAGAGAGAGAGAGAGAGAGAGAGAGAGAGAGAGAGAGAGAGAGAGAGAGAGAACAATATATTCATTTGTATAAAGTTGAAATGAATTGGCTTGAAGCTGAAAGCTGATTTTAAGCACGAAGTGGCTTTCTCTCTCTCTCTCTCTCCTCTCTCTCTCTCTCTCTCTCTCTCTCTCTCTCTCTCTCTCTCTCTCCTCTCTCTCTCTCTCTCTCTCTGAGAAGTGACAAAACGAGAATGAAATTAACACATCTCATAGCCTGAAGACTGAAGGTTTGGCCCTGGATTTAATTATACGTGTTCCTTCCTACTCCTACTACCATGGAAAGATGATTATCATAACAAGAAATAAACAGATGCCATTACATAACGTCCCTATGTGAGACTTTCTCAATAATAGCCTTTGCATCTTAATCATCCGTACCCTCACTAGAGTAATGTTTAAAATAAAATCTTATCAGATAAACTATTGAGGTGAAAACTAGATGAATAATTCTAAATTAAGAGGAAATTAAGGGAAGGATTTGGCCGCAAAGAATCTTTCGTAAAGGGGTAAGTATTTGAATGTCTAAAAATACATTCACTATTTGGTCCTAAGATCACATAAATACGATTAAAGCTGGTCAGGAGTGTTCGATAATATTTGGTGGACTCTTTCTTATACAGTTATCGATTTAAGCCTCTGTATCATACTCCCCTCGTCTGCCTTTCTGAATAATGGGTCAATTTCACGAACTGAGTCATTCAAAAAACGCTGCCACTTTATGGCAGCCATCCAAAAGGCGTCGGAGGAAAAATAATATCAGAATGGTCCGTTAGTTTCATGACCCACAAAAAAGGAAATTCTCAAGTCGTGGGAGGTTATGAATGGTAGTGGAAAACACTTAGAGCTTGTGGTTAATTTTTACTTCATCTTTTCCCTAGTTAAAATTTTAATATACTTTTACGCAGGTTTATTAACTCTTCATTTGATATTTCATTTCTTCAACAAATAAGGTACATATCTTTAGCATTATAAACTTAGTATATTTTAACTTAGTATATTCTAATCTCTATAATTATCAAATAAAAAGGTTGAAACAAGTTATCTAATATAATAAGATCATTGTCCGAATAAATTGGCAGCTATTGATAAAGATATTGAAAAATTCTGAAATAAAGCTTGCCAAACTGAAATGAATAGTAGATTCCCTGTCACTGCAAAACAGAATATATCATATCAAGAATCATTAAACAAATTATAAAGAATGTCATCATATCTAAGAACAAATTAGATGCAAGCTGTTAGGAAGCTTTTTGTCAATGCATTGTTGTTTCATCTTTATCTATTTCTCAAAAGCCAACAAATTTAAACAGTTCACAGACTCTTCGTCAGAGATTCATATGTACAAACATGTTTATATAATTTCTTCAGTTGAAAACAGTAAAAGTTTTATTACTTCCACTGTGCCTTTGTGGAACCTAAAACAATTACACCATATGATATATCATTTCTCTTAGTATTTTAATAAAAAACATTATTGCACCACTTGTCACGCACACAATGGCGCTACTCAATCCTTTCAACCAAAGTACCATGTAATTGTATAAAAATAAATTGAATATTTAGAGGGTATGAAGGGACTTTGATTCATAGAGAATAAGAATGTTACTTTTAATGAAAACCGTGTTCATTGGAATTGACTTACTCCCCAGTAAAGGGATAAGACAAAGGAAATATGCACATAGTTGATCAATGATGATAATTTAGCGTAAAGTGAATTGTCAATCTGTTTAAAGAATACCATGATTCGTTATGCTTGCCGGACAATCTCGATGTCCGATCTCCCCCGGGCCGGAAGACATGTCGAGTCTTATTGGCGTCTTCTTTAGGGGGTTTGGGACTCCCATCGTGAATTATTGAGGGTGACAGTTCCTTGTGAGGAAAGTTAACTCGGGGTTTTCTTCACAGATAAAGTGCTGATAAAGCTTCCTTTCACACACCTGAAAATGGGAAATAAACTCACAAAAGTCATGTTATCTTAAACGGCGTTTATCCTAACAACAAAGGAGACTTGAATGCTTAAACAAGATGATAGATCAAGGACCCCTTAACCCATAAAGATCCATGGGTCGTGACACACTTGTAAAAAGTAGTTTTGGTTATTATAAGCTCACATGCACCTTGTTCTCCCTTACCAACAATTATTACTATTAATGCAATCTTGGCTGTAGCGTTTTTTATGCTTGCACTAAGGGAGTTAAGAAGACATGGCAGGCGGGCTAGGACTGTATAGGGGTGACAGAATCACAGATGCCGACTTCGTTCACCCTTTCCTATTCATTCGAATCTCTAAAGCTGAACCCTAGAGTCCATATTCTATAGATTAATCATAATGTTCCCTCTCTTTGCTGGCGTTGCCCTACGAAATAAGCTTGACTGCTCGGGATGGAAAAGAAGTACCCCACACATTCGTAACATAAACTCGTTATAATTACAATAATAGATTGCAGTATAACATTCGTTGACCCACAAAACTGAGGCAAAGTGTCGGTATAGATGTTTCATTGTATTATGTGGACGATGGTGTCTACACACGCACACACGTGCGCGCGCGCGCACACACACACACATATATATACATATATATATATATATATATATATATATATATATATATATATATATATATATATATATATACATATCTGAATCTGATGCAAATGAATATAAACCTCTGGTTCTATTGTAGAATGAAAAGTTTTGTGCATACTAATGATACAATATTTAACCTGGTTTTACCTATGACTAAAATTTGAACAGTAATATATGGGTACTAATGGTGAGTAAATCTGCATATGCACACAGTTAACAATCCCAATTTTTTGGTTAGGTTATGCAAGAATCACGGGCTGTCACACTGACTCTTCAATGCTTGTATATAGAAAGAAAAAATCATATCAATTTCCTGATTTTTTATTAATTAAACTAAATTTGTACAAGTCAATGAGTCCTTAAACCATAGTAATGTTTCGAATGCTATTTAGAATGAAAATACCACACTTGCTACGCACTTCATAACAAGGAACCAAATACATAGAAACAGGACACTGGCAAAATATATTGAGTTTAATTAATAATCATTTACGACGAGTTAGACAGTTGAATCATCCAAGCGTGTGCCTCACCCTTGTTCACATAATACCTGTGACTGCCTAGGCAAACACTAGCCGAAGCCCACTGCTACCTAGAGGTCGTAAATTCAATCTAATTCAAAGACACTCTTATCAATATATGATAATACAAACACATAATTCTATAATTGTTCATGCAATACTGCTATATAATTCAGAACAGGTAGACCATAGGGGATGTCCATGGAAGGAAATTATTTTGTTCTAATAAACACTCTCTTGTTGAATCAGGAATTATACATAGTTTATAGTTCAGTGTTAACAATATTCTAAGTCACTCTTGTCAATGACACAGGGGTTGATTTTGAAATAGAGAGAGAGAGAGAGAGAGAGAGAGAGAGAGAGAGAGAGAGAGAGAGAGAGAGAGAGAGAGAGAGAGAGAACGTGAACATATGACAACATCTGTAACTGAGACCTTTTAAGGTGGGATCCGACATTCACGAATCTTGTTCACGTTTACTCCCAGAAACCGAAATTGCATTTTTTTTTTGTTCTGTCCGGGAAAGTATAGGCTGTATGCGACTGTATTTTGTACTTACCGGTAGACGTGCGTCTGACGGGAATCATTGCGAGGCCAGTCTCTTGTACATACGCTTGTGTTTACGTTTAACGTACGCGCGTTCCGTTAGAAACCAGTTTTACATGTGAATAAGTACGTCACTGTACCGTCTAAGTTGAGGACAACCTGCCATTCCCAAAACAGTTTAATATATGTGCTGTTTTCATTTCTTACAGTAGACGGAAAAGTAATTTTCTAATTTCCTTTAAAATGAATATGTGGTCTCAATCCACAAGCTGTAATGATTATTGTAAAAAGAGTTTGGCTAAAAATGTTTAAATTGGACATTTTTTATTGTTAAATATAAATAAGACACAATTTTCTAAAATCTAATGCTAAACAACAAAAAAAAAAAAGAATTAAATCTCTCTCTCTCTCTCTCTCTCTCTCTCTCTCTCTCTCTCTCTCTCTCTCTCTCTCTCTCTCTCTCTTATTCATTCACACACAATTAAAATGAACCTGAGGTAGAAAAAAAGGAATGAGATATAATCTGTCTTTGCTGTCAATGACTTTATGCTTTTTGATTATCTGTCAAAGAACTTAATCTCTTCGCACCTGTATGTCAACCCATTAAATGCCCATACTGAGGTAGATGAAAATGATTGAACTACTGAATAATCTGTTTTTATTGTTTACGACTTTAAGACTTTCTGATTATTTTGTCAAAGAACTTAATCTCTTCGCACCTACGTGTGAAGTTATTAAATGCCAACATAGATCAACATAATATTTCACATAGAGATTTGGAAAAACACTTTGGGCTATGGCTTTTTCGGGCAATCTACGGAAGAATGGTAAACGGCTTGGAATTACAGAATTTCCCAAACTCTTCTGATGACTTCTCCCCCTTCTAGAGACATGCTGATCGGTTCATTACTAGACAAGGTAAGAATAATCTGTCATAGAGGACAGGAAAGCTAATCTGTACGAAATAATACCATTTAATTACACAGGAGACGTTGACTCTTCACCAAAAGTAGGATTTTGACCCAGTCTTGGTTTATTTTGAACGAACACTTTTGTATTGAACATTTCAGAAAATATATTTGAGAGATTCGATTCATAAGCTCTTATTATTACTTTCATTATGTATTTATTTCTTTTACTCATTTATATGTTATTTTTTTTTATGGTAATTCAAGTATCAGTGATCCTAATATGATGTTGACTAGTTTTTGTAATATACGAGAAATGTTTAATTTATTGTGGTGTTATTATTACTTTCATTATGTATTTACTTGAACTCCTTAATATGATAATACATACAGTAGCACTGGCAAAGGAGACAAACCAAGTCGTTATGGGAAAATAAATTTATTGGATGATATTGTGGCGAAAGTATACAAAATACAAAAAACAGATGCTGGGTCACTGAACTAGTGAACTGAATTTCTTGCTGCCTTTTAAATGCCACCTGGTCCGAAGTTTCCAATATTTTCCGCTAAGATGTCGATCGGAAATGTTGCCCGATGTCCCCCCGGTCGAACTTACCAATTAAAGTTTTACTCACCACAAAGGTACCATGTTTATGTCTGACGTACAATCTATAGGCGTCTATCCTACATGCTACCGCTAACAGGCCGTTGACCCCACCAAATTTGCACGCTCACTCATGTACGGGCTTGAACCCCGACCGTGATTTGCATCCAATGAATACACGTTAATACGTGCGCTAACAACCAACCCCCGCAAAAAAAAAAAAAAAAAAAAAAAAAATTACTGCCAAATCTTTGCTCAGACAGCCTTTATTGGTTACCAACTGCCATCAAATCCTATTACGGGAGAAAGGGGAAGCAAGATATGTGTAGGTGTGATCCAACCTTAATGCAAAAGCTTCACTAGGGGTTCAAAAAACAAGACGACCCCCTCCACCTTTATCAAATTAAACGGTTTCAATACATCTAGTCATGTCTGTTATGTAATGTGTCATATTTTGAGGATTATATAAACTATATTTTTGGGAAACTTGTGACATGGGGACTCCAAAAGACAATGTTACCAAATTTTTGAAGGTCATCATGTATTTAGCGAAATTAAGGCCTTATGATATATTTTCAGACGGGAGGCTTTCTAATTAGGATATAAATATAAATAATCTTATAGAATAATTGTTTTTAGCCTTAGCTAGCATTATTTTCATTGTTGTATAAGCTTTGATATAATTGATCAAAACTGATTATTTAACTCTTTTAATGTTGAAAATTATCATAATACACTTGTTACGAGAGGCATAGTTCATGTACATACACCACAGTGTCAGGTAATTACTATATATGTCACATAAACGTGAATAAATTATGCCTTCAAATGCATCTATAGCGTTTAAAATGCTTCCCGAAGACTAAAACTACCAAAAATTCCTTATTCGGACAATTGTGTAAATGTATAAGACAGGTTTACATATAATGTAAAATCACCATTCTACCTGAACAGTGTAACCATTTTCCTATACTCTCATATTCATAATGAAACATTTACCAACATTACTTATAACTTTGAAGATACAGATCAGATGAGGATATAACCAATACTTTTTGAAATCTACAGCATATAAGGATTGTTAACTTCTTGTGACTATATCAGTTCTCATACTTAGTAATCTGCATAAATCAGATCATTATCACTCTCGTAGTCACTTATAAGGAATGAAAAACCAAGCCTAGAGTCACAGCCATTTTCAGTCACTTGGACACTGATACATCCTAGTACATGGTAGGTTCTCAACAGCACATACATATCTTTGGCAAGAGCTGTCTTCAGTCGTAGTGTACGCCTATCTGACACACAGAATCCTTGCTTCAGGTATCATAGTGTAGTGCGAGGGCCTGACCAAATACTTGAAGATTTTCTCTGGATAGATCCTGCCTGAAGATACGGTACCTGAGGCTATTGGCTTGTACGAGTATTCCACCTGTCTGTATGTCTTGAAACCATGCATGATATTATAGCTCATGGTCAGGATAATTTTGTTGTTAACAAACTGCATCAGCTTCTCTCCTGTGTCTTCTAGAAAAAAGAAACAACTTCTCCAGTGGGGTGGTGTTTAATCCCGTAAACCAATCATGCAGATTGACTAGATTGGCCTGCCTTATTCATAGCTGTACTTTTCTTTTTGTTCCTAGGCGACTATTGGCTAATGCAGCAGATTTTGCTTGCATATGCCTATCCTTAGCTCTCTCAATCTGACTTTTGTTAGTAGTTTCCCGATAGCTGTCTCGATGACAAAATACACAATGCTCACACAACGTATCTCTTGCAACTTTCAGTGAGCTTAGGCTTATTTGAAAGAACTCTAATCTTGGTGGTAATACCAAAGGGCCCCTACTCCTCTTCTCAATAAATGCTCATCTCCTTACTGCCATGAACGTACGAAAGGTAATGAAGCAAACACTTTTATTGAGGAAATTCTACACCGTGAAGGCACTTAACTTCATGCTATGAATATCCTCTTTCAAATGCATTGTGAGAGTAGGAGGTCTTTATGTGGCCAATGTCATTAAACATTATATTATACACTATAATGGAAGACAGAATTGAATACTCTCTGGGTAATTATGCTTGGTCGAAAAGATTCAAATTAGGCTCCTATTTTTAATGCTAGTATCAAATAGTTTTCAATGCTTTAGCGAATTGCGTGGAAGAATACTGCGTAACAAATAAGAGATAATTTCAATCATAGGGAGACCCATGAGATTTCACTTGATTTAGCTTTCAGGAATAGAAAACATTTGTACTTAGACATATTTGTAAAGAAGAAAGATCATCAGTTCACCTAAGTTCAAGGAAGAAATAGAACGATGAACACTAAGCAAACGGAATGAGTAAAATTCTACGCTTTTTGGAGTACATGTTAATACAAATAAGAATGAATTAAATGAGATTAATCTCATTCTTTTCCTCATGAGAGCTGTTCATTTATCATTTCCTAGACTCGAAACATCACTAAACTTCCTCTCTAACAAATCCTCCAAAATCAAAGGTTGGAATTACTTGGGAATCTGATTAAAATCAATAACTAAGACCCATGTCGCTCGGGTTTTTATTTTTTATTTTTTTTGTATGGTCGTGCTTTGACAGTATTATACGAATATATTGTGCTATGGAAAAGAAAACGAAACATTCACGTAACTCACTAGTATATGCAACCCGTCAAAAATGACTGCTAAATATGCAAATAGATATACATACACACAAACATACTCACACAGATTCAACCCTTTCCGACCAACCCACTTTCCTAACTACAATATACATTGCGGAAACAGTCAAGAAATTGATGGAAGGAACACCTGGAACAAGGTGCCAACAGATGTTTGCCTTAAAGGAATGAAATTGGAAATATTCTACCCAATAGAGGAGATAAAAATTGCAGAGTATTTCTTTACAAGGCTATACAAAAGTAATTGAAGAAATAGCTTTGCCAACAGAAATGATGAAACACCTGAGCAAGTACCACACGTAACAGTAAGAGAAGTACAGAAAGCAATAAAAGGCATGAAAAGAGGCAAAGCATCAGAAGAGGGCCTAACAATTCATTTATCAATAAATGGAGGAGATTTCATAGTAGTCAAACTGGCTGAACTATACACCAAATGTCTACAGCTTGGAAAAGACCTGAAAAATTACCGACCAGGAAATTTACTCTCCGTGATATATAGAATATTTATAAAGACCATATTAGAACGAATAGAAGAACAGTTAGACTTTATTCAACCAAGATAGCAGGTAGGATTTAAAAATGGATATTCAACAACTGACCATATCCATGTAATTACAGTAACCAGCCAATGTAAAAATCAACAGAGTAGGACAGATTACTATGCATGGCATTTATAGACTATGAGAAAGCTTTTGATTTGGTCAGAACATCAGCAGTGATGAAATCCCTTCAAAATCAAGAAATATAAGAATCTTATATTAAAAAACTTGAAGATATCTATACATGAAGTACAGCAATCATAAAACTACCCAAAGGTAATGATAAAATTCCGATTGAGAAAGGAGTTTGACAGGGAGATCCCATCTCCTAAATTATTCACAGCATGTCTCATCATTATCATCATTTCCTCCTACGCCAACTGACGTAAAGGGCCTCTATCAGATTTCACCAGTCATCTCTATCTTGAACTTTTAAATTAATACTTCTCCATTCATCATCTCCCACTTCACGCATTATTGTCCTCAGCTATGTAGGCCTGGTCTTCCAACTCTTCTAGTGCCTTGTGGAACCAAGTTGAAAGTATGGTGAACTAATCTCTCTTTTGTAGTGCGAAGAAAATGCCAAAACCATCTCCATCTACCTCTCACCATGTTCTCATCCACACATGACACTCAAGTAATCTCTCTTATAGTTTCATTTATAATCTTATCCTACCATTTGGCTCTCGATAGTCTTCTGAAGGCTTTGTTCTCAAATCTAATAAATCTGTTGAATATTGTTTCAATGTCATACCACGACTCATGCTCATACAGTAACTTGCTAAGTCTAGAGGAAGGTTTCATGAAATAAGATTGGGAAAATTAGGGAATTAATTTTTATGAGGAATACTTTAATAAATTAAGATTTAAAGATGACACTGTTGTGTTTACTGAATCCCGTGAGGAATTACAAACGATTACAGAAATATTAATAGTGAAAGCAGAAATGTAGTCCTGAAAATTTATGTGAGTAAAACTTAGATAATGTCCAATAAAAAGGCAGAGACAAAAAATAAGAGCTATGGACGGGCCTCTAGAGATTGGTAATGAACATACGTACTTAGGACAGCCAGTAAATGTTTCCCCAGGATACGAGACCGAAATTAAAAGAGTGGTATGGTCAATGTCACACAAGTATCCTGGACCAGGGTTTGAAGCCCGGCTGCACAGATACCATAGTCTTTGAGTGATTTTGCCTGGGGCTCTGATCCCAAGGTTGTTGAGAGAATCCAGACTTTATATGGCTTATTTGAAATATGAAAAACACGTTTAAATGTGCAAAATTTATCATTAATCGAATGCCAAGTCACAAACCTACTAATTAGCTACGATGGTGAAGATGGGTTGATTTCAATTTTAAGTACAAAAAACAGAATTCGACAGGTATATGTACAGAAGAATTGTCATTGACTTTTATCTTTCTTCGTGGCTTAGTGGTATGATCAATGTCACACAAGAATCCTTGACCAGGGTTCGAAGCCTGGCCGGAGAGATACTATAGTCTTTGAGTGATTTCGCCTGGGGCTCTGATCCCAAGGTTGTTAAGAGAATCCAGACTTTAATGCGTTAATATAAATGGCTTATTTGAAATATATATATATATATATATATATATATATATATATATATATATAAATATATATATATATATATATATATATATATATATATATATATATATATATATATATATACGTATATATATATAAAATTTTATACTGTATATATATATATATATATATATATATATATATATATATATATATATATATATATATATATATATACTGTATATATATATATATATATATATATATATATATATATATATATATATATATATATATATATATATACATACATACATATATATGTATATATATATATATATATATATGTATATACGGATATATATATATATATATATATATATTTATATACATATATATATATATATATATATATATATATGTATATAAATATATATATATATATATATATATATATATATATATATATATATATATATATATATATATATATATATATATATACATATATATATATATATATATATATATATATATATATATATATATATATATATATATATATATATATACATATATATATATATATCATCACAGCTGTCACCTGATATTAAGTATTCCTGTATTAAAGAACTTATGCCAGGCTGACACTTGCACGACTTTCTGCCACGAATTTGTCGTGGCAAGTTGTGACATTTTTGTGGCACGCACTGGGAGATTCCCACACTGTTCACGATGAGTTCACGCATAGTTCACAATAAGTTAACGACGAGTTCACGATGAGTTCACGAATGCGTGCCCACATTGGCACGAACTGGCACGACGAGTTCACGACGAGTTCACGCATAGTTTGCGCATAGTTTGCGCACTTCCCGCATTGGCACGACGAGTTCACGCAATTCGGATGGTGTCGTCCCGACTTGGCCACGCCATATAAAAACGGGGCTTCTCCAACCCAAGGACATTCTTGGATTGGCTTCGGAAGAGACAACAATGCTTACTGTCAGAGACACCATTGCAAAGAGGAGAAGATACCTATACCTGGCAGCTGCACTAGCCTTTGTTGGAGAGCAGCAGAAAAGGCTGCCAGAGGAAGAAGAGAAACAAAAGGCAGCCCCACCTCGAAGAAAGATACAAAGGAAAGTATGGGTCAGGGAATGGTTAACCAGAAGGCACGAGTTTGGACAGTATGACAGTCTATTGAGTGAACTCCACAAGGTAGATCAAAGGAGCTACAAAAATTACCCCAGAATCACACCTGACCTGTTTCAAGAGATGGTTGACAAGTTAACCCCGCACCTCCAGAAGCAGTCCACCTTCATGAGGGAACCGCTTCAAGTTGGACTAGAGCTTTTTGGCCACTGGAAATTCCTATCAAAGTCTGCAGTACAGCTTCAGGGTTGAAGCAAGTACCATCTGCAAGTTCATACCTGAGGTGTGTAAAGCTGTCATCGCGGTCTACAAGGACGAAGTGCTGCGCTGCCCCAAAACTGAAGAGGACTGGAAGGAAGTTGCTGCCAGGTTCAGCTCCAGATGGAATTACCACAACTGTCTGGGGGCTGTGGACGGAAAGCACATCGCCATAAAGAAGCCACGCAATGCTGGCTCTTACTACTACAACTACAAGGGCTTCCACAGCATTGTACTGATGGCAGTGGCAGATGCTACCTACAAGTTCCTCTATGTGGATGTTGGGGCAGAGGGTGGTGCGTTGGATGGAGGAACATGGAGCAACTGTTCCCTGCATGATGCTGTAGAAGACAACAGAGCTGGAGTGCCTCAACCAGAACCACTCCCTAATGATGACCACCCAGTGCCCTATCACTTCGTAGGGGATGACGCCTTTGCTCTCCGAACCTGGATGATGAAACCATTCTCCCATCGGTCACAAGTCCTACGAGTACGCATATATAGCTACAGGTTGTCTTGTGCCCGACATGTCGTGGAGAATGCCTTTGGAATTTTAAGTCAAAGGTTCCGTTGCTTCATGACGACGATGCAGCAGAACCCAGACACCATCAACCTGATCACCATGTGTGCCTGTGTCCTGCACAACCTCGTCCTCATCAGATACCCATACGCAATGTCAGAAGTGGACTACGAAGATCTGGACACACATGATCTGATCCCTGGTGGATGGAGGACTGAGCAACACCTGCAGGGGCTGGTGCCTCTAACAGAAGGATGCAAAGGATCAGCGAGACTACCTTTCACATTACTACATGTCCCCTGCTGGTGCTGTCCCTTGGCAAGAAAAAATTGTAGTACCTCCATGAGCTGCATAGTTGTTCCATTTTTTAAATAAAAGAAACGTATCTTTTTCGTGTGTATTTTTTGTTGCCCTCTTTTTTTTTAAATAAGAAAGCATTTTATTTACATATAAACAGCAGACATCAAATATGTACAAGTATCACATTCCAATTATTTACAAATATTTACAAGTGTCTCATTTCATCTCAGTCAGTGTCCTTGCTGGTATTTTTTTGCCCTTTATTTTTTGGTTTATTTTTCTTTCCTTTTTCTTTTGCTTTTTATTTTTTTTCGTTTCCATTTTTTCACTTTATTTAAAGATTATACAGAAAAATAAGAGTTTTGAAATAAGAACGCATTTTTATTTACATTAAAACAGCAAACATCAAAAATTTTTTGGTTGATTTTTCTTCCCTTTTTATCATTTGTTCGTTTCCATTTTCTTTCTCTTTATTTTAAGGTTATAGAGAAAAATAAGTGTTTTGAAATAAGAAACAATTTTATTTACATTAAAACAGCAAACATAAATAATTGTTTGGTTTATTTTTCTTTCCTTTTTATTATTTTTTCGCTTCCATTTTCTTTCTCTTTATTTTAAGGTTATAGAAGTGTTTTGAAATAAGAAATCATTTTATTTACATTAAAACAGCAAAATTCTAAAATTTTTTGCTGGATTTTTCTTTCCTTTTTATTATTTGTTCGTTTCCATTTTCTTTCTCTTTATTTTAAGGTTATAGAAATTTTTTTTTTTTGAAATAAGAAATAATTTTATTTACATTAAAACAGCAAACACAAAAAAATTTTTGGTTTATTTTTCTTTCCTTTTTATTATTTTTTCGTTTCCATTTTCTTTCTCTTTATTTCAAGGTTATAGAAGTGTTTTGAAATAAAAAATCATTTTATTTACATCAAAACAGCAAACATCAAAAAATTTTTGGTTTATTTTTCTTTCTTTTTTATTATTTTTTCGTTTCTATTTTCTTTCTTTTTATTTTAAGGTTATAGAGAAAAATAGGTGTTTTGAAATAAAAAAAAACATTTTATTTACATTAAAAAAGCAAACATCAAATATGTACAAGTATCACAGTCCAGTTATTTACAAATATTTACAAGTGTCTCATCAGTCAGTGTCCTTGTCCTTGGTGGTTGTGGTACCGCTGCGTGGGGATGACTGCTGGACTGGTGGGGTGTTGAGTTCCCTGGAGGTGTAGAGGGGTGAGGGTGACATGGCCTCTTCTAGGTTGCTCTCGAGGGACCCCGGTGTCAGGACAGGGAAGCTGAGTGGTGCCAGAGGTGTCTTGAATGTGGATGACAGTGACGACAATGAAGGTGTTGGTGAAGGAGCCTGGACAAGGGTGGGTGACGATAATGAGGTTGATGGTGAAGGACCCTGGACAAGGGTGGCTGACGGTGGAGGTTGCATCCCTGGTTGCGACTCCGTGTTACGGGGCCAGGAAGACTGGCCTGAATACTGTGGTGACTGGGGCGGCATCCAGTTATGACTGGCGGGACGATGCTGCTGCTGCTGCTCTGGCGGTGCCTGCGAGGGTGCTGGTTGAGGTGGATGCCAGAACTTCTGCTGCTGAGGGGGCTGCCAAGGTTGCTGCTGCTGTGGGCCTGGCTTGGTTGTTGATGTGGCTGCTGGAAGACCTGACGCCGCTGCCTGTAGCGGTGTACAAGGTTGAGGCACTCTATCTGGAACTCATGCCAGTAGTCCTCTGGGATGGCACGCATGTGGCGTTCCAGCAGGCACGAAAAATTGTGAGCTATCTTGTGCTGGCCGGTGAACGAGGTCGCCAAGGATTCTCCTTTGGACATGATCTGAAACATACAAACATTGTAACAATTTATTACAGCATTTTAATGCAACAGATTGCACATTCTATGTCAAAAACAATGGATGAAACTGGAATACAATCTACATGTAGACATTTGGATTCTCACATTTTTCACTACATTACTGATGTCCTTGTCGGACACCCAGGTGTCGCTGGGTGTGGTGTTTATTGTTGTTGGGGTGGACCGGTTCCTCTTGCCCTTGTCTTTCCAGGTGCTGGTTGATGCTTGGCTGTGGGAACCTGTGGACCTCACTTAATCATCGTCTTCATCGCTGACCGTCACTGCACTTGATTCTGAGCCAGGAAACTGCTCACTGGAGACTGTCTCTCCCCGGACGATGTGTTGTATGAGGAAATCCCACGTTTCCATGATGTGGTCCTCACGGGCACTCCTTTGGGCGTGGCCAGCTCCACTCTTCTTCTCCTTCTTCATAATCTTCCCCACCCTGGTCCTCAAGTTCTCGTAACGCTTCTTGCATTGGGCACTGGTGGCAGGAGGCTCCAGCTGCTTTCCAAGTTGGTCCCACCGGCTGTTCTTGGCTACCACGTTGATCCACTCCTTGTGCCTCTTGTCAAACAGCATGGGGTTCTCCTTCACAAGGTCGGCCAACAGAGTCTCTGCCTTTTCTGTCCAGTGGTAGTCAGGGATTTCTTTCATCGACATCCGAACCCACTTCTTCTGCTTCATCTCGTCCTCACTGGATGGCTGTCTCTGGCTTGTATCCTGCTGTGTCTTCGGGATCACGAGATCAAGACTTGATATTGATGAGTGAGGAGAATTATCTCGATCAGCGGTCACTGCCTCTAGCATGTTGACTTCTAGCCTTCTCCCCCTTCCTTTTGTCAGCCTGGTTCTTGGCATGTTGTTTCTTCGCTGGCAAGCTCTGGAATGGCGAGCAGTGTCCTCGAAGCTTATAGAACCTCCAACACCCATGCGAGTGCCACTGTCGCGGAGTAGTCGTGAACTAGCGTCAACTCGTCGTGATCTGGCGTGAACTGGTCGTGAACCGGCGTGAACTGGTCGGGAACTGGCGTGAACTGGTCGTGAAGTGTGTAAACTAGTCGTGAACTGCTCGTGCCATCAATGCGTGAAGTACACGTGACCATGTCAGTGGGAAGGCACAGCCACGCTGCGACGCGTTCATATTCGTGAACATGTCGTCAATTAGTCGTGAACTCGACGTGAAGTGTTTGTGAACTATTTGTGGCAGTTCGTGACAGTCGTGGTATGCCACGCATTGCCACGGACTGGCACGCATCCTCCCGCATCGTCCCACACTGTTCACGATGCGTTCACGAACAGTTCGCGCATAGTTCGCGAAAATTTTGTCGTGACCAAAAGTTTGAACATTTCAAAATTCTCGCCACGACAGCCACGATTGTCACGACAAGTTCACGACAAGTTCACTCCAGTTCACGCATAGTTCACGCCAGTTCACGACTCGAGTTGTGACAATGAGTGCCACAAATTCGTGCAAGTGTCAGGGTCCCTTTAGTGATTTCTCAGGTGAGAGACCTGTTCAATTCCAGATCCACACTCTTCCACACATTGTCAGGAGGAAGTGGAAGTTGTGGGTTTTCCCACCAAGCTGATCTTCTTGATCTTTTTTACCATTCTCCTGTCTATGGTATCTTTGAAGTACATGGAAGCTTTCTTTTATTTATGCCTTCTAAGCAGTGCGGAACGTAGAGAGTAGAGGTCCCCTTTTTTTGTTTTGTTTCTTGTTGATGTCGGCTACCCCCCAAAATTGGGGGAAGTGCCTTTGGTATATGTATGTATGTAAGCAGTGTGGTCATGTGCATCTCTTTCCTAGGTTTTATATTTGATGTCACATATTTCCATAATTGCCCTCAGACAGTCCTTGAAACGCTTCCCATGCCCAGCCACTTTTCGGACTCCTCTTGTAGAATATTCGTTTTGGAATGGATGTGTCCTTCATTCAGACCCCATGACCAGTCCATCTTAACTGACTCTGAGTGATAAGAGCTTCGGTACTTAAGAAATTTGACTCTTCTAAAATGATGCTGTTTGTTCAGTGATCTTCCTAACAAATATTTAGTACCTTTTGCATTCAGCATTGATGGAATTTTTCAAGACTTCTTATGTAACATCTGTATGTGGTTTAAATCTCCGAGGCATAAAGAAGAGTAGGAAGGACAACCTAGCAATAGACCATCATTTTGGTGGCATTTCTTAGATTATAGTTTTAAAATACTCTGGTTCTCAGCTTCCCAAAAAGCACTGCTGGCACATCGTATGTGGTATTGAATTTCAATATCAATATTCACATCTGCTGAGATATGACTACCAAGATAAGAAAATTCATATATGTTATCAAAAGAGCATTGATAGATAGGTCAAGCTTGGTATAAACATCAGCAAAGTCGCTAAAGATTCTTTAAAGATCAGCTTCAGTTAGGGTATATATGGCATTATCGTCTGTATACTGGAATTCAATGAGTTGTAATTTTTGTTTTTGTTCTGGCTCTTAGGTGTCAAAAATTTGAAATATGCTCCATCCATTTGATTCTTTGTGATACGCATAATAGCAGCAATGAATACATGGAAAAGGAGCCACTATGCGTCCCTTCTTTATGATAGATTATACTGTAAAAGGGCCATTTGCTTTTCTATTGGTGGTCACAGTAACAGACAAGTTATCATCAAACAGACTTAGAATATGGATGAACTTCTGTTGACAGATCTCTTTGAATAGCACACCCCAAAGGAGCTCCTGCTTAACAATGTTAAGGGCCTTTCTTAGGTCAATAAATTCTAGTTATAATGGTTTCTGTTGTTCTCTGTGAAAATCATGTCGGTTGTCCCGTGCCGGGCGAAAGCCACTTCGAGATTCAAGTAGTATTTTTTTTCAGAGATGGGCATTAGTGATTTGTTAAGATTTTTTCCTGTTACTGATAGAAGCATAATACCCCTGTAATTGCAACAAACTGATAGATCTCCTTTCCTTTTATAGGTGATTGCCATTAAATCACGTCTGCCGCCTCTTCATTGATCCAAAGTTTTTCGAAGAATTTATGGAAATGCAAGTGAAGAAGAGGTCTTAATGGTTTAAAAGATTCAGTTGGTATGCCCTTTATACCTGCAGCCTTTTTTTTCAAATTAGGTATATCAGATTTTACTTCATTCTAAGGTTGGGATTCTGTCTAGTGTCTCATGAACTTGTTGTTATGGTAT
The DNA here is from genome assembly GCF_036898095.1 of Palaemon carinicauda. Classification (NCBI taxonomy): domain Eukaryota; kingdom Metazoa; phylum Arthropoda; class Malacostraca; order Decapoda; family Palaemonidae; genus Palaemon; species Palaemon carinicauda. The sequence continues at coordinate 53,496,083 of NC_090731.1, forward strand.
GGTATTAATGGCGTTTTCATCAATTATACGATCTCTATTCAATAATTTCTGGAATTGTTCCCTCCACCAATTAAGGATCCTTATTTCACCCTTTAGGATTCTTGTGCCATAATTACTTATAAATGGAGCTAGTCCTTGTGAGATGGGACTATACAGTTCTCCAACAGTGCTGAGAAAGTTTTCCATATCATTTCTGTCAGCATATTCTTGCATCTCTTCAGACTTGCTTATCCATCACTCATTTTCCATTCTTCTTGCGGAACTTTCAAAATCATCTTTCAGTTGCCTATGATCTTGTCTTTTAGTTTCTGAGGTGGAATTGCTCAGATAATTAGTTAGTGCATTTCTTGTTTCATCTGCTAGCTTTATGATTTCCTCGTCACTCTCATCAAACCAGTTCTCATGTTCGTGATCTCCCATACCAATTGTTTCAGAGCAACTGTCCAACACTGTTGTTTCAAGTTTCTCCCAGTGTCCTCTATTATCTACAGGATATTTATCTAGTAGCTTATTGCTAAGGTCATTTTGATATAATTGTTTTATAGACGAGTCATATAGATGTTTGGTCTTGAATCTGGTCCTCCTCAACATTTATCCTTTTCTAACGATCTTTTTAAGTCTTATTTTTATCATTGAGTAGACAAGACTTTGGTCAGCCCAGCAGTCCTCCGTGAAAGGGGCAGCTCTTGCGATCATTACACTTTACGTTCATGGGTTCTTACGATGATATAATCGAGTACCAGTGTTTAGACCTTGGATATTTCCAGGTAGTCTTATATTTGTTTCTTTTCTCGAAGATAGTATTTGTGATGCATGGGTTGAATTCTGAACACTTGGATAGTTGAAGGGTTCCATTTGCATTGATCTTCCCCGCTCAATGACTGCTGACTGTATATTGCCATAAATGTGTGTCTGCCAACTCTGGATTTAAGGTCACCAACAAGGAACAATTTGTCATTGTTAGAAAGTGCTGTAAGTATTCTATCGAGGTCAGCATAGAAAAACTTTTTCATTATGTCTTCAGCTTCAAGAGTCGGAGCATAAGAATTGATCATAGTGGAATATTAATAGTGACTGGTTTGGAATTTGATGATAATTAATCGTTCATGATCTACAGTTTGAAACTGATTGAATTGCATATCTTATTGAAAAATCAAGTCTATAGATTCTCGGATGTCCAACCTAGTAACCTTTTCAAAAGAATGTAAAGCCCCCTTCCTCTTCACAAAGACTCTCCGCCATGCCGTCTGGTTTCTGATAGTGAAGCCATTTTATGTGGAGCCTTTTAAGTTCTATTGTAATAAAGGCTGTTCGTCTTTCTGGTCGGTTTTATTCAGTGCTGCCCAGTATGATACGAATATTCCAAGTCACTATTGTATTGTACATACTGTTTATAGAGTTTGGACTGCTGGAGGGTTTTTTTTTTTCAGACAGGTTTACAAAGAGCAAACTATTTTTATGGCACATTTTCTAGTCCCCTCCCCATTTGGTGTGATGAGAATTGATTCTAAATAGGAATGCTCAGTCATAGCTGTCACTGCTAAAAAGCTCTCCAGGTCCAAGAACTTATCGACTGAACTAAACATCTACCCCAGGTTGCCCATGCAAACTAAGAACAGACAGATATTCACAATCCGGTCCCCATCATCTCCACTCAATCGACACCTGACTGACTTAGTGCAAGGTGAGGTAAAAGGTAGTCAAAGAAACGCTTGTGATTGGATTTGCCTAATGTTGATGAGATTTTGTATTGAATACTTATGGCCCATTCTCATTGTACTATCATTTGGTTCACCTGAAGCTTATTCCTTATTTGCCGGGGGCGCTGAATGGACGTGAGAGATCTGCACACCAGATACATGTATATATATATATATATATATATATATATATATATATATATATATATATATATATATATATATATATGAACATATATCATGGACCTAAAGAGGAGTCGCCTCATCGCGTTTCTTCTCTCCTTTATGTAGCAATCCATATCCACCAATGTCTTTGTATATTATTTGAAGTAATATCAAGTTAACATAAAAGAACCCTCTCTTATTCATCAGTCTAATAATCTTCCCTGTTATATCTTTATATCTCTTACGGGCTACCAACGCAAGAGCCTGTGTTCCAATCATGTCTTGAAAAAAAAATATATATAAATATACTGTATATATATATATATATATATATATATATATATATATATATATATATATATATATATATATATATATATATATATATATATATATATATATACCACCGCGTCTGGCCAATGGAAATCTACAACAACAGACAGAAACAAACCACTTCAACCTTACCCTTAGTTACCGGCTGTGATGAGGACGAGCTCTTGTCTCCAACACAAGTGGGCCAATCTAACAACAACAAATTTACTCTCATAACACTCCTGGTCGCTGCAGTAACCATCATCATCAGTGAAGGAATGTAACATTTGAATACTACAGCACAACCAATAATAATGATAATAATAATAATAATAATATTGATAATAATAATAATAATAATAATAATAATAATAATAATAATAATAATAATAATAAAAATAATAATAATATCGGCCGTAGACCCTCTTTTAGGCAAGTTTCATTAAATATAGTCGCTGCCTCAGTACAAAATCAGTGCTACTGAGGTCGTGATTACATTCAATAAATATTATTAATAATAATATTAATAATAATAATAATAATAATGATAATAATAATGATAATGATAATAATAAAAACAATATTATTAATAATGACAATAATAATAATTTCTGAAATATATAATATGCCCAAAGTAATATAAATGAAGCAGTTTCCTCTGCTGTGTTGAAATAGATAAGACCTTCTTCACATTTATTTCTGTCACCATTTATCAGCATCGTCTAGATCCTGTATCTATCTATTATCTATTCTAAGGAACATATCTTATACTCTTGTCCTACTATATCAAGTGATGCATTGATAACCCTTTCATCTATACTGCTGACGTGATTCATTGTAGGACAGTCTGGAGTTTCTTGGTCGGAGTGTACCAGACATGTGTTGACCCGACTCGTGAAGGTTAATTAAAAAAAAAAAAAAAAAAAAAAAAATAAGGTTCGGTACAAGTGGTTTCTGGGACGTGAA
>NC_090731.1:53504225-53516725 GCF_036898095.1 Palaemon carinicauda
ATATATATATATATATATATATATATATATATATATATATATATACCACCACGTATGGTCAGTGGAAATCTACAACAACAGACAAATACGAACCACTTCAACCTTACCCTTAGTTACCGGCTGTGATGAGGACGAGCCTTTGTCTCCAACACAAGTGGGCCAATGTAACAACAACAAATTTACTCTCATACACTCCTGGTCGCTGTAGTAACCATCATCATCAGTGAAGGAATGTAACATTTGCATACTACAGCACAACCAATAATAATGATAATAATAATAATAATATTGAAAATAATAATAATAATAATAATAATAATAATAATAATAATAATAATAATAATAATAATAAAAATAATAATATCGGCCGTAGACCCTCTTTTAGGCAAGTTTCATTAAATATAGTCGCTGCCTCAGTACAAAATTAGTGCTACTGAGGTCGTGATTACATTCAATAAATATTATTAATAATAATAATATTAATAATAATAATAATAATGATAATCATAATGATAATGATAATAATAAAAACAATATTATTAATAATGACAATAATAATAATTTCTGAAATATATAATATGCCCAAAGTAATATAAATGAAGCAGTTTCCTCTGCTGTGTTGAAATAGATAAGACCTTCTTCACATTTATCTCTGTCACCATTTATCAGCATCGTCTAGATCCTGTATCTATCTATTATCTATTCTAAGGAACATATCTTATACTCTTGTCCTACTATATCAAGTGATGCATTGATAACCCTTTCATCTATACTGCTGACGTGATTCATTGTAGGACAGTCTGGAGTTTCTTGGTCGGAGTGTACCAGACATGTGTTGACCCGACTCGTGAAGGTTAATTAAAAAAAAAAAAAAAAAAAAAAAAAAATAAGGTTCGGTACAAGTGGTTTCTGGGACGTGAAATGATCATAATACGTCTTAAGGATGATATGATCGCTTCATTGCTTATATTAGAAACTGGTCTACATCCTTATATAAATTTGCTTAAAAACGTTCTCCTGATAAATATTCATAGTGAGTTATTTTTAAAGAGTTTTTACCCCAAACACTATCAAATTCAATACCAAGCTTCTTTTTGTTTTGATATATGAATATATATATATATATATATATATATATATATATATATATATGTATATATATGAATATATATATATATATATATATATATATATATATATATATGTATATATATATATATATATATATATATATATATATATATATATATATTAAAAAAGAGAGAGAGAGAGAGAGAGAGAGAGAGAGAGAGAGAGAGAGAGAGAGAGAGAGAGAGAGAGAGAGAGAGAGAATCTTTTTTCTTAGTGGTAAAATAAAAATAAACATATAAAAGTTTTATCAAAGTCTGGAAGTCTGGGCATTTTGATATTCTTGATATTGTTAAAATTCCTCGGCTTGATCGAAGGTTTAGTGAAATTACGAATGTGGTAGCAGAAATTGAAGTGATATATTAATCAGGCCTTTCTAAATCTTGAATGATATATGTATCAGATGTTTGCCACTGACATTTCTTATTAAATAAGTAATTAGATTTTAAAAGATACCATATCATTATATTCTATGTCAAGTCTAGACACATAATCATTAGCCTTTTATAAGTACAATTAAATACATATTTCCCAAATTAGAAATTAACAATAATTCGTTTGACACTGTCCAATAGAACATCTGATAATATATATATTCTTTAATTTTACCAAGAGACAAGTAGAAATATGGTCATAAATTACAATTCCTACAGCGCCAATAACAATCACCTTTAATTATGATTTTTGTTGGAAACCCTAATCCTTTATGAGCGTTGAAAATTATCGAAATATTGGGTGATTTTCTCTGCTGATGAGGCTGTTCACGAGATGTCGCTTTTAATATCCTGATGCGCTGACGGGATTAGAGAGATAAAAAGGTTTAATGACATGTTATTAAAATTTCCAGGAAAGAGCATGGCCTCATACCAATTATATTCAGAATAAATATTTCTGTTTCAAAAAATAATTTTCACCAAATGTTCAAATGTATAGCTTCTAATAAATGAGACCTTTCTATATCTCACGTGTCTATAGAATTGAAATTTTCTATATTGAAATAATATATATGCGAGTTATGTAAATACTAACATTATATGACCTTATATCAATATTACTAAAGCAAGACTGTAATTCATTTTCGGGTGAATCTTGCATCGTATATAAAGGCCATTCAACATCTCATTATTTCTGAGGATTTATAATTAAAACATTTATAAATAAAAGTGATTTACGATGATAACCTAATATCTTCATTTCGTTATTGTCCATTTGACCCACAAAAATACCATAATGTAAAGTGCACCTTTTTCCAGGAAAAAACTGTTAATTTTTTTTTTCTTCTTTTTTACTTGAATACACCATTGAAGTGTTATGGATTATGTGATGGCTTTTCTCTATGATTTTGTTACTGAAAATTATTTTTCTCAATATTATCTTATATAATAAAGAGAGAGAGAGAGAGAGAGAGTTACTAGGATTTTGGATGTCTCTTTTTTAGAGCTAAAGATTTAGTTTAAGCATTTAGAGAGTTCTTATGATCTTGTCTAACTTATTCGTGAACTCGTTTACCGAGGTACTGTTTACTACATCAGCTAGAAGTCTATCCCAAGAATTTGCTATTTTGTATGTAAAGAAATTGTTGTAATCTATATTTGTTATTCCTTTAGAAAATTTTAATGCTTCTGTCAACTATCCCTTTTGTTGTCGAGTTTGTAGATTAAATAAGCTGATACGGTCCATCCTCCGTCTATATCCAAATTGCCTTTGTGTTGGAACTAGTTTGGAGAGAGAGAGAGAGAGAGAGAGAGAGAGAGAGAGAGAGAGATGATTGATGGAATTGTGAAACTATTTAGAATATATTGTTATTTAATTCTAAAATCCACTTGGATTGAAAACCAATAAATCACTATATATCTTAATCGATTTCAAACCGCTAACTTTAGCCATTGAAACTCTACATCTGCTTTTCGCTCTTGTCTGGTTATGTGAGTGTCCGTTATATTAATATTATCCGAAAAATATATAGAAGGTTTATATTGTATCTCTGGGAAACTCAACCTAAATGTTAAACTTTCAGTGAATGACGATGAATATCTTATGCCATTTCGCGGAATCATCAGCTCTATTTTTCAACTCCAAAGGAAAACGACTTATTTGTGCATGGAAATGTATTCACCCACAGCTTTCTTTTTTCATCTAGTTTCCTCTAGAAACTCATGCAAAGGGGAATGAACCGATTAAAAACCAAACCAATAATAAATGAAGGTTTTTATAAACATATTAATCAATTTTTTCCATATTTTAAGTATATATAAATATATATATATATATATATATATATATATATATATATATATATATATATATATATATATATATATATATATATATATATATATATATATATATATATATATATATATATATATCTTCGGTGAAGGCAGCAACAGCCAGTAATGAACACAAATTTCATAGTATGAATAGGGAAAGAGTAGTTCCAAATGTCCTTTTATAGCTCTTGTTTTTATAATTCTAAAACTAATTCTATTTTTACTCTTCTCCACAGAGCATTCCTTTTGACCTCTAACTGGGAATCTTTCCATACTGAAATTATTTATCTATGTGAATATTTTAAGAAAAGCTGTTTCCCCACCAAATATATATTTTTTAAACTTCTTAATATATCATTGAATGAGAAGTTGGCTCAGACGCCAAAACCACTGAAAGTTCCTAAACTAAAATTTTCTGTAAGTTTTCCTTTTCTCCATGAAGATTTCCTTAAGAGAAAGTTTACAGAAATTATCCAACAACACTTCCCAGCTGTGGAAGTTAAACCTATCCCTAAGAACCCTCACACTATTGGCTCGCGTTTTCACTTCACTCCTTATATGTCCTCTGGTGTTGTATATAAATATAATTGCCCAAAGTGTAACTCTGGGACCTACGTAGGATCTACCAAGAGGTTGTTAAAGGTCAGAATTGATTCCCATAGAGGTGTTAGCTATCGAACTGGTTGCAGAATATCCAACCCTGAACATTCTAATATTCGGATTCATGCTAAAATATGCAAACAAAATATTGAAAACAAAGATTTTACCATCATTGGTCAAGTGTCAAATAACCATGACTTACCTCTTCTTGAATCCATATTGATCAAACGACTAGTTCCGTCGTTAAATACCCAAGCTTCTTCTATTCAGTTATATTTGTCATAATTTTCTTTGGTTTGTTTTCTAACTCTTGTTGGCATACAGTTTCTCACTACGCTTCTGCGAGGTTGGTTCCACTATTTTGTCTGATGTATATATATTTCTTTCTTTTTCTTTTTCTTTTTTAAATTTAAATTTTAACTGATTTTTATAGTTTTGAATGAATTTGTAAAAATTTTTAACGGTTTCTTAATTCTTTTGTATGTTTCATTTTTAGCCCTGGACAATGTGATTAAGAATCACGAAACGTTGGGAATAAAAAAGGACCTTTGGAACTACTCTTTCCCTATCCATACTATGAAATTTGTATATATATATATATATATATATATATATATATATATATATATATATATATATATATATATATATATATATATATATATATATATATATAATATCATTATGTAAATTCAATAAAAAATTTAGTACATTTTTCTTCTTATATTTATTATTGTTATTATTATTCTATTATTATTCTGAAATGTTTATGAAACACTCTTTCTTCCTTTACATTGTCATCGATGTACTTATGCGTCAACATAATCTATATACTATTTTCATTCTGTGTTTGTCTTAAGAGGATACCCTCGAATCTTACTATATGAACCACCAGGAATATTCCATTTGTGACTCTTCATGGACAGAAATTGATGTATCAGTAATGTTTTTCGAAACAAAATTTCAAATGAATAACACAATTTTGATAATAACAATTTTAATGATAATATTAATAATAATAATAATTTTGATATTGTTCATAATAATATTAAATGCAATAATCTTGAAGGAAAGGATTCTTCTCCTCGAAAGTCTTTCCTTTGAGGATATTTTAGACGAAAAATTGTGTTATCTTTTAAATGCTTTTCCCTGAGCACCGCATTAATGTCTGTGTAATAAAAATAATGAGAGTTTTCTCTCAAAATTCCTCAAGAATAAACAAAATAGAAATTCAGGGAAGTGCGTCCGGAGTAAATTAAAATATCTTATGAGAGCAGACGAGGCACATTTTCCTTTTATTTTATCCTTCTTATATTCAAAGTAAAATCTATTTCATATGCTTTGTATTTCGTTTTCTTTTTATCCTGAAGATCAAAATGTAGGGAGGAGCTCCATGAATATGATTATAAAAAATTATGTTTTGGTATAACTATGACGAAAATTCGTTAAAAATAATCAATTTACAATGTTCTTTCAATCATACGGTTTTTACATTTTTAGTTTTAGACCTATAATGTAACGTGCTAATTTTCATCCCCTTTTCATGCGGGATCTTCTTTTGCTTGATTCGGAAATAGAAATATAATATGTAGATTTTCCATCAATTCGGAATTAAGAAATATGAAATTTTTCATTCATTCAATTGACAGAAGAAAATGTGTTTTCTGTTCATATTGAAGAGTAAAGTTTGATAAGGGAAAGATAACAACATATACTTTCAGATATTATCTTACTCTTCTATATTTAAAAGAAATAAGGAGCAAGTTGAGTAACTCGAGAAGTTCTTGAATTTGAAAAATCTTATTCACCTTTTAATCACAGTAATAATTAACTTGAGAAATAAAGTTCCCCGAGCAAAGAATTTAGAGCCTAATCAAATAGGTGCTTTTATAATCACTTTAGCTTTTGTCGAAATAAATAAAGAACAGTATAAAAAGCTTTCACTATTATAGAATGGTCTTCCTCTCAATTATACTTCTTTCAAGAAGTTTAGGTAGTATCAGTCTTCGTTCAAAACATATCATTTATTTTCTAGAAAAGAGTAAGTCACAAGCCTGAGAGAGAGAGAGAGAGAGAGAGAGAGAGAGAGAGAGAGAGAGAGAGAGAGAGAGAGAGAGAGAGAGAGAGAGAGAGAGAGAGAGAAGTGGCTGAACATGTATGCAGTTTTTTTGATGCTGCAAAGAAACGGAATAAGACGAATATAACTGTAAAACGTACAAGCTTGATCCTAATTTCAAAGGCAACTTTTAGTGAGTATATTTACATATACACACATGAACACATACATAAACACATATATACCTATCTATGTATCTTTCTATCTATCTATCTATCCATCTATCTATCTAGCTATCTATCTATCTATATATATATATATATATATATATATATATATATATATATATATATATATATATATATATATATATATACACACACACATATATATATATATATATATATATATATATATTTATATATATATATATATATATATATATATAAAACGGATTTTGAGCGAAGCGGAAAATCTATTTTTTGGTGAGGTAGCCATGTCGTCCTGATGGAAGTTCCTATTAGGTAGCTTTCTAGGGTATATTTGACTACAGTGATATTCCCAGAGAAATTTACCTTAAGGTATCCAGAATATCCCCAAATAATCTCACAGGGATATCACATAATATCAGATAACGTATTCTTGACACGTCACATAGCTATCTTCACCCCGAACAGTATTAACGCTTCGAGGGGGTATAGTGACAGGAATCTGAAACGAGAATGAAAAGAGAGCTGCTCATAAGGCATCTCTCCTATTCCGTTTCCAGTGTGTATCTGATGAAAGCGGTAGCGCTCTCTTTATTCCTTGTAGCGATATACGAGGCGTTACAGATACTGTACTATAGGGAGAGGTCAACAGGCCCTTTTACAATCAAAGGAAGGGTGGGTCCATCAGGACGACATGGCTACCTCACCCAAAAATAGATTTTTCGCTTCGCTCAAAATCCGTTTTTTGGGCTCAGGCCATGTCGTCCTGATGGAAGTTTACCAGAGCATTACTCTATCTGTGGATTCTCAATCAGTGCCGTACTCTCAAGAAAGTATTTTCCTGGTCCGTCTAGACCTAGAGACCTATGATGTTACCGTCATACATCATTTCATCTAAGCATGAACTATGTTAGTGCTTCCTGCCCCCTACAGGGAAGAGTCATACTAGACTCTGGAAAAAGTCTCGAGGAGTACATAAAAATTTATGGATGACAAAATGACAAGCTTGTATAGTGGTCTCGCCCTATACAATATAAAGCAAAGTTTGTATAAGAGTCACCAATGTCAGTATGAATTTATGACACCTTCCCCAATATGACTACTCTTATAAACTATTGGATAATGGTTGTATCCGCATAGGAACAAATTTTGCCTCTTTGCCACCAACCCGTTAGGGTACCACGTCAACCCTTCCAAGGAAGGGTTAGAGTGAGTGGACTTTTGCTTGAATCAGGGAACAGTCTTGAAAGACATACCATGATAAAAATACCCATATTTTAATCTTAATGCTCAGTACATTTCTAATAAAATGAGTGTGGGCGAATAAGACACAGGGTTCACTATGAACTAGTATATTAAAATTTAATAAACGTACATATCAGATCAACATTTATAAAATTTATAAAATGTGGATGATATGCGTTAAAGCATAAAGAAAAACAGTCAACAGAAAGTATTGTTTCATCTACTAGGATACAGATTTGCCACTTCAATTGAATTATTAATAATAATGATATAGTCTGTATACTGTTTATATACACTAGCGTAAAAAACGCTTGGCACAAGTGTCAGTATTATGCTATAGATTACTGACGTCAATGGAACAGTTCGTAAGGACACTTTCGTGGCCTATCGCTCAGCGTGTAGTAACAGACAGTGACTACACGCGCACCCTCTTAATTAATCGTCCCAAATTAATTACACTGTTCCTCGCAGACTTAAAACAGAAGGTTAAAGAATTCTACCTGCTGTTACCACAGATCTCATAAGTTGCTCCACTTGCTTCACATAGTGCATAAAGAACGCCTTGGATGACTACCAGCCAGTGTGCAAACAAGGATGTTCAAAGTCCATATAATTAAAGAAATTCTATGGATGAGGCAACTTTCCTCGGATCATGACTAACGGGTGTACTGTCTGGATCCGTTCTGCGAATAACACGGGTGAATTTCGCTCTTAGTTATAGATAACTTTGAACCCAGGGTTTCTCTTCTGAACAGCTGTCCTCCCATAAAGTCTGAAGTTCTATGAAGATAGACCTTTAGGCACTCCACCGGACATAGAGATGCATCTTCCTTCAGAGGGCAGATTCTCTAGGTACCCCACCTGTTGGTGGGTAGCTTGTTCATGGTGAGAAACGTTGGGTCTGGAAATAGATTCAGTTCTCCTTCCAAGAACTGGACGTGGCCTTCCTCTCTAGAGAGAGCCAATATTTCACTAACTCTGGCCCCCAAAGCGAGTACAAGCAGAAATACTGAAGCCTCATAATGTCTTCTGGTTTCCTCCAAAAGTCTGAACTGACTTTTAACACCGAATCTTTTTCTCATCGTTAAGGAAAGAGAAAATCATGAGATGTAGGTTCCATGTTTTCTGTGATGAGGCGAAGACAGTCGACTTCTGTACTTGCTGAGACAGGAATGGATCCGGTATCGGTACGAATTTTAATCGTAGTTCCAATGCCAGAGGGAACCACATGTTATTTGGCCACTTGTGGGCCACTATTTCTGCTTTCCCTTTGAAGGATCTCAGCTTATCGAGGACCTTCGAAAGGAGGTTGTGCGGAGGGAACAGATAAATACTGGATCATCTGTTCCAGTCCAGGGACATAGCATCCACTGCCTCGCTAGCGGATCCTCATATGGGGACACGTAACGATCTATTTTCTTGTTGTCTTTCGTCGCAGAGGTCTATCTGCAGCTCTGGAACTTGACTCGAGATGAAGGAGAACGATCCTGCGTCAAGAGACCATTCTGACTCTATAGGTGTAAACCTGGATAGAGCGTACGCTGTCACATTGCGGAACCCTTGAATGTGAACTGCTGACAGGTACCATTTCTTCCTTTCCGCCAAACGGAAGATGGCCAACATCACTTGGTTGATTTGAGGTGACCTCGATCCATGTCGATTCAGGCATCTCACTACCACCTCGCCGTCTAGAACTAGTCTTATGTGGGCCGAGCGGCGAGGAGAAACTTTCTTTAGTGTCAGAAGTACTGCCATGGCTTCTAGAAAGTTGATGTGAAATTACTTGAAAAGATTGAACCAAGCTCCTTGGACTCTCATCTGATGAGATCGGCCTCCCCAGCCATCCTTTGGAGCGTCTGTGTGGATAGTTACCGACGGGGAGGAGGTTGAAGAAATATTGATTTCTTCAATTGCTTGGCATTGGACCACGGCTTGAGAAGCTTTCGCAGTCGAGTCGGTAGTGGTCTTATTAGATCTCTTCGCGCGTTTGATGTGTATTCTCTCCAGACTCCTGTTGCATCCTTAAGCTGTGCTCTTAGCACTGGATCTGTTATTGAAGCAAACTGTAGAGAGCCCAGCACTCTCTCCTGTTCGCGTCTTGATATCCGTTTGGATTTCAATAGTCTCTTGACAGATCCTGCTATTTCTTTCCTCTTCTTAACAGGAATGGAAAGTCGATGTGACTCCAAATTCCAGTGGATTCCTAACCACTGAAATTTTTGAGCTGGAGAAAGTCGAGACTTTTTGATGTTGATCTTGAATCCCAGATGTTCCAGGAACTGATTCACTATCTCAGAAGCTTGCATGCATTCTGTTCTGGATGCTGCCCACACCAGCCAGTCGTCCAAGTAGGCTACTACTTGGACCCCTTTTAGGCGTAATTGATGGACGGCTGCGTTCGCGAGCTTCGTGAAAATCCTTGGAGCTATGTTTAGCCTGAAAGTCATGGCTCTGAAGGCGTAAAGTTTTCTATGTAACTCGAAGCCTAGGTAGGAGGAGAGGTGACGATTAATTGGAACGTGCCAATAAGCGTCAGACAAGTCTATGTGTTGAAGCGTGAGCATTCTGAACTTGTAATTCACTATGAACTTGTTGATTGGCAACAAGTCTAAAATGACTCTGAGTTTTTCTGAGACCTTCTTTGGAACACAAAACAGCCTTCCTTGGAATTTTATGGACTTAACTTTCCGGATTACTCTTTTGTCTAAGAGTTCTCGGACATATTCTTCCAGAACTGGGGATGAGTGTTGGAAGAATTGAGGAAATTGAGGTGGAGGACTGCTCCAGCTCCATCCTAGTCCATTTTTAATTAGGCTGTGGGCCCAGGGATCGAAGGTCCAGCGATCCCTAAATAGCTGTAGTCTCCCTCCTACTGGAAGTATCTTACTTCTGCTGCAGTGGACCTGAGGCCTTGCCTCTTAGACCGCGTCCTCCCCTGTATCCCCTTCCTCTTGTAGGGCGTCTAGAAGAACTTCTGGCTGTTCATCTAGCTCTTGAACGAAAGGAAGAAGTCTGCCTTTCGAAGGCTGGGTTAAAAACTGGCGACTGTGTCGCCAGTTGTTGAGGTACCAGCTAGTACGTGGTTGGAGGTTGTGCCACTATATGAGGCACCGCGGTCACAGGAAGTTGTTGTTGATGTTGCTGTCGGAAGGGTTTAGCCGGCCGAGAGGATGGCCCATGCTTTTTTGTCTTCCTCTTGGGTTGGGGACCCTCATCCGGAGAAGACTTTCTCTTGAGATCTAAGCCCCACTTTTTGAGAAGGTTACTATTCTCTGTGGCGGCCTTGTCTACTACCTCTTTAACTACTTCATTTGGAAAGAGGTCTTTACCCCAAATACAAGAGAGATCAGTTTCCTCGGTTCATGCCTCACCGCAGCCGAGGCGAACACAAACTCTCTACAGGCTCTCCTAGCTTTAAAAAAGCTATAGAGATCCTTCGTAACTGTGGCCAGATGGGTCTTGGCCACAACCATGAACATGTCCTGGTTCTTGGGGTCACTTGCCATCGTTTTTAGTGTCGTTTGCAATGACATCTATGCCGCAAGTCTATCCTTTGTCTCTTGCTCTCTACGCAAGAGAACCTCCGACAGTTTTGGAAGTGCCTCACCAAACTGGCGTTCAGCAATATCTGCTTCCAGCTTCCCGACTGAGAAGGTAAGGTGTACGTCCTTCCAGTCTTCTTGGTCCAAGGGCAAGGTCAGAGATAACGGCTTGTACTCCTCCAAGGAGGGGCATGGTTTCCCTGCCTCCACCGGCTTTAAGGCTGCCTTATATCCCTTTTCCAAGAAGGGAAAGGCTCTGGTAGGAAAGGCCACAAAAGAGGGAAGCTTCTTACTCAAGGCGGGCACCTTTGAGTTAGAGAAGCCCCTCTCTTTCATCGAGCTCGCTAGTAACGTCTGAGCTTTACTATGGTGAAAAACTATGACCTCCTTCAGCTCCGTCTCCTCCTTTAAGGCTGGCTCCTTCCTAAGACGGACATAGCAGTCCGGATAAGAATCTTTGTTGGGCCAAAATTCCACTTCTTCCAGGGGAATTGCTCCCAACTTTTCTGAGATCACGATCTTCCCGGTTGTCATTGGCATGTGTTCGGCATACCTCCAAGGATTGGAATCCGAGCACAAAGGAAGATCGTTCACGCTGAGCCGCTTCTCGGGCCCACGTGATGCTGCAAGTCTACGTATCTCCAGTTTCATTGCAGCTTCCTTCTCATTATTCTTCCTTTGAATTTGTTGGATCATCTCAACAATGGAAGAAAGAGTCCTTCCTAGTTCATCTGGGATAGCAGACAATGTAGAAGGAACATGTTCTGGGACCGGAACTGATGTAACCGACACTTCGTCGATTTCTTGCCCTTCTACTTGAGGAGCCTGGAACAGCTCCTCCTCCTGACCTTCTCCTAGAAGGTCCTTCTCAGTAGACTCCGACACCTCCGACATCCTATCGTCCAATTGGATGTCTTGAAGGGCGGCCGAGACTTCAGAATCTACCGGATTCTGGGCAGTTGGTATCTCCACCTGAGGCTGGGGGATGACTGCATCAGCCGATGCTTTAGGGAAAATGTACAGTAGGCCCTCATCTTCTCATTTGGAAGGTAGGGGCCTGAGGTGTTTTTCTGAAAACCCCTCACCTAGGATCGTAACGTTTCCCTGGCAGCATCCCTTGACTCCGTTGACTTAGGGTCGTCAAAAGCCTCGGTAATCAGGTTAGAACAAACTGTACAAACCTGAGGGTCCCAATACCGGAGATCACCTCTGGAGGCTGCGCAGGCTGTGTGCCTCCTGCAATATTGATGTCCACAGAAGTTCTTACTGCGGACATTACAGAACACACTCCCGCACTTCGGATGGTCCTCCTGTAAAGAGAAGAAAAATCCATTAGTATCAAGTGAAGGCTTTCACTTATATTGAGACATTTAGCTTATATAAAAAAGCTATAAAAGAAAGAAGGAAAGACACATACTTGTATTTCCCGTCCAGTCAATTGCTGAAACCT
>NC_090731.1:53521725-53529225 GCF_036898095.1 Palaemon carinicauda
GGAAGTCTGACATTATACAATTACGTGAAGCAGATCGTAAGACTACAATTCGAACGACTAAAGTAACTTACACATCGGTATTTCCGAAACCTCTGCACCGTCAAAGTGTCCCAGTTGTTCGGCAAGTTTTCAATGACAAAACAGTTGCTGCACTTCAAACTCTTGAAATACAGCTGGAAATCAGTAAAGGTACAATTAATTTTATTAAACTTGGGTTAAGATGATGAATGTCAAAGATTGCTACTAAGGTATTATTTACAAAGATAGTTGCCGATTATGTTGGACTATGGAATGTGGGACTTTTCAGAGACTACAGGAAACATGCGAAGTGCAGGTGCATGGGAAGGAGGTGAAAATCACGAAGAAGACTGCTAAAGTTTTTACAATTGCCACTATGACCAATGTGGAAGTTGCTAAACATTTACTTTAAAACACGATTTTAAATATGTTTTGCCTGGGATATTTGCTGATGAAGTTATAGAAAAGTTCTTTAGAAAGGCAAGACAAAGGAGTAGAGGCCGTTTTTATGTAGATTGTATAGCTATTACTGCTGCTGCAAAGATTAGTAATCTACAAACTCTTACAAAGCATGGCATTATACCAAATAAAGACATATCGAGATCTTTCATAAGTGTGCCAGTAAGTATTGATAAAGAATCCGAACTATTTGATGAAATTTGCTCAAGTGATACTGAGGAACTTTCTTAAATCTAACGACCCTTTGAAACATAAAGTTGTACATATGGCAGGATATCTAGTCTACAAATTTTGTGAAAATTAATATGTTGAAGAGTATAACTTTTATCTTTTATCAAGTGATTTTTTTAGATAACTTGAATAGAGGTGGATTAGCAATGCCCACTATGCCAACTGTGTATTTTGTACAAACAGCATATATTATTCATTAACATATTAATTTAGGGTGCAATATACATTTTGCAGACCTACTTTCATCTATACAAGCTCCCATAGCTCGCAATAATGCTGCATGTTTTTCTTTAGCTAATATAATTTCGAAAGCATTTGTTGATAGTGATAGCGACAGGAAGATTGCTGTAGGATGCCTTGGGCGTGAAGGAAAGCTTTCAGCTAAATTTAATATTCTATTTTTTATCATTGTTTATATTTCAGCATATGATAACATTTGAGCTTTCAGTATACAATATATTTAAAATTAAAGCTAAATGTTTTACATTGCCTTTGTTTTGCTTTCCTAATTCAGGAAACATTTATAAGTGCTCTTCCTAAACCTTTTATGAATATTAGTTTGAATCTAAAATAAAATCATATATCTATTTTCCAGACTATTCATAAAATGTTTTTGATATATGCTTATGTATTTTTTCAAGAATAATAAACAGAATAGTTTTGATGATCAGATGTAGATTTAGCTCTTTACATACTGGCAAAATATCATTAATTGATATTTAAAAAAGATAAAAGCATCTGGGTAGTAAAATTGTTTTACTATAATAGGAATCAAATAAGCAATTGATAGTGGATAAATAAAAATTGCCAAATTCCCTCCCCTCTCTCCTTTGCGAATAAAAATGAAAAAAGGGGATATTTTTGGGGAAAAATAGAATTTATATAGTTTCTAAAGGGTTAAATTGATATCTAAACATGGAAATAACCAGAGAAATGCTTTTTTGAGGTGAAAATATACAGAAATACATGTACCACTTATAATTTTAGCATATATATTGGCTGGAATCTGGTATGATTCAACTTAAGGTCGTGACTCAAGTTGCAAATGCCAACATGGTGGTTACAACTCCTTCCATTTAAGGTCTCCTTGCTACTTAGTATATATATACTTCATCAATTAACAAGGATAATGGTGCTTAATGTGTGGATTTGTGATACATTACAAACAATAAAACAACCTTGTTTGCGGTTTTAATCATTGTTACTTTCTGGGCTAAAACACTGTAACTGAAAATTTACTTCACGCAGGAAACTCAGGTTTTTGACTAAGGGGAGAATATGAAAGAATTTACTGTAATATCCTTAAGTGAATTAGTAGAATTGTGCTGGTCTCTCAGCACAATGCATTATGCCGAGAGAGAGAGAGAGAGAGAGAGAGAGAGAGAGAGAGAGAGAGAGAGAGAGAGAGAGAGAGAGAGAGAGAGATAGAGAGAGAATAATTTATTTGAAAATATTACACCTATTAGAAATATAATTTTTTTTTTTTTTTTAGATTTTAGATTCAGAAAGGATTGTAAGGAATAATCTCGCGAAGGGAGGATTATAAAGAATGTATAAAAAGTTCAAAATCCTTGCGATTTTATGGGTAAAAGTATCATTATTATTACAAGCTAAACTACAACCCTAGTTATAAAAACAGGAAGCTATAATCCCAATGGCTCCAACAGGGAAAATAGCCCAGTAAGGAGAGGAAACAAGGAAAAAAGTACAAGAATATTAATATTAATAGTAGTATTAGTATTCATTTTTATCATTATATTATCATTATGTTGTATTATTTAATCATTCAGTCATCTAAATGTCAGTAACATAAAGAAATTGTGAATTCCGCTGAATTTGGTGCACCAAATACAAAAGCTATTGTTCATCATGCACTAATAGTATGTTGCGTTTTATTGTGACATTTAAAGGGAAGAGAGGTCATTTGAAATGAGTTACACTTACGAAATTATATTTTAACTTGATTCATAAGGATTTCTCTTAGAATGATTATTTTATCAAGTGAATAGGAATAAATTTACCTACTTCCTATAATATCATGAAAATGTAACATTCTATTACAAAGATCCTCAAACAAGAATCATTTTTGAATGAGTTACGGATCATGTGACTCGAACCAAAGGGGGCGAGGGAGAGTATGTAAACGTTAGGACAGGGCAAAATGACACTAAATCTGTTTGGACAACAAGCGAAGAAGTTGACCTTGCTTTGGTCACTCTACTGAATATTCGTTTAGGAAAGATGAGTTTCCACTCGGTTCATGAAAGTGTATTCTCTGTTATTACTTTTGTTCTCTCGTTGCTCAAAGCTCGATAAATACTAGGAGTGTTTAAATATAGTACCATTTTAAAAATGTTTTATAATTTGGTCTATTCTTGTGAGAGTTAGGTCTCGTAAAAATTTAGACAGAATTATTGAAAATTGCTTTTATTGAATACCTTGTATGATCGATGTAATTGTTACTCGGTCTGTTTCGAAGGCTAACCTTTTACGTAACTCACCATAGATCGAAATCAATTTTATGATAGACCAGTGCTCTTGTCTGAAAGCAGCATCAAAGTGTCTTTTGTGTATATAAAATT
Source organism: Palaemon carinicauda (assembly GCF_036898095.1). Taxonomy (NCBI): domain Eukaryota; kingdom Metazoa; phylum Arthropoda; class Malacostraca; order Decapoda; family Palaemonidae; genus Palaemon; species Palaemon carinicauda. The sequence goes on from NC_090731.1 coordinate 53,525,016, forward strand.
TCTTCTGATTTATTACAGGCGAGTGTAGATAGACATGCAAAGATTCAGACTAAAAATTATGCGTAAAGTATCATGCGTAAAGTAAAACCTGCTTTATACCGATTTATTGGACTAAGTGATATTTTGTAGAAGTCTAAATTATCTTTAGACATATTATATACTATATTTTCTAGTCCATTTGTATCATTTATTATTATTATTTTTTTTTTTTACTTTTTTGTATAACTGTTACCACCTCGAGTCTGGTCATTATCATTCTTAGACCTCATGAAGTTAAAATAAAAAAAAGAGCATTTGTAACATTAAGAAATAAAACCATGAACACCAATGGAGGTTTCTGAAAAAAAAAAATGAAAAAATGGCCAATTTAAGAGACGAGGAAGACAAAACGTCACATGCTCCAGGTTAAATTTCCTTTTTTTTAGCAATTAAAACGCAATATCTGCATTTAAGGGGAAATAACCTGAATATTTCATACGAGTACCCGGACTCTAACGCGTAATTCACCCTCTTCATAAGATTTTTAAAAATTTCATTAATTTTGCTTCTGCCAAAAGAGCGATATATTAGCGCGGTAGGAATCCAACAACTTCAAAGAACATCTCAAGAAATGAAGAGGTTGCTTAATTCGGAAAGGAATTTCTCCTCAATTGAAACCAGACGTCACTAGGCTTTATAAATACTAGAAATGAAACCTAGTCGAGTTTACACTTAGAATTGAGGTATGTTGGAAATAGAAGTATTGAAAAGGTTATTTCGCTCTTCTATGGAAAAGGTGAACAAATTTTTGAAAGAAAATTTAACAATACACTTTCTCTCATAGCCCTATCATCCCAATCAAATCACCCAAAGAAGCTGTAGATACTCTATATACAAATGGCTAATTATTGTCATATTTTATGATTGAATTGATTATGGAAACTTCATTTTAGTCGTAAACCTAAACATTATCGAATTGCCGGATTGAAATTAATAACTGAACCCAATTTGAAGGATTTACTTTCTTAACCTTACTATGATGAAATAATATCATCTAGAGACAGATCTGCTTTATACTAGTGTCAAGCACAGTATAACTTTGAAAGAATAGTTAACTATATGATGCTATATAACGAGTAATATTAATATAGAACCTTCTTATGATTGTTCACTTATTGAACATCACTTAACTGATATTCCTGTTAGGCTCCATTATTATTATAATTATTACTGGTTAAGATACAACCCTAGTTGGAAAAGCCAGATGCTAGACGGCCATAGGCTCCAACAAGGAAAAATTGCCCAGTGAGTAAAGGAAATAAGGAAATAAATAATCCATATAAGAAGTTTTGAACAATTAAAATAAAATATTTTGAGAACAGTAACAACATTAAAACATATCTTTTATATATAAACTATAGAAAGACGTATGTCAGCCTGTTCTGTATAAATACCTTGGCTGTAATTTTGACCTTTAGAAGTTCTCCTGATTCAATTACCTGATTAGGAAGATCATTCAACAACTTGGTTACAGCTGGAATGAAACTTCTAGAATACTGTGTAGTATTGAGTCTCTGATGGAGAAGGCCTGACTATTAGAATTAACCTCAAAATTAGTATTACGAACAGGATGGTACTGTCCAGGAAGATCTGAAAGTAAAGAATGGTCAGAATTATGAAAAAATCTTATGCAACATGCATAGCGAACTAATTGAATCTAGATCAGGAATAGGAAATTTAGTAGATCGTGAATTCCTGTTCAACAAATTAGAATTAGAATCAGCAGCTGAAGACCTGGCAGGAGAACAACACTCTAAAAATTATAGAATGAAAGAATAGATTGATCACCGAAAATCTTACAAGACTTTCTCAATAAGCCAATTCTTTTGTGCAATTGGCGAAGATACAGTCCTAATGTGTTTCTCAAAAGTAAATTGGCTGTCGAGAATCGCACCTAAAATTTTAAGAGTCATACAGAATTGAAGAAATATTATCAATGCTGAGATCCGGATGTTGAGGGGCAACTGTCCTTGATCTACTCACACGCCCCATAATTTCTACTTTGTACTAATTGTAGTTAGATCTCTATAAAGGGATTCAGCCACCTCAAATCTAGATTCAGGAGATGGAATTGATGCAAAGAGAGTAGCATCATTTGTTTTCTAGGTCAAACCACATGTCACGTGTATAAAGTATGAAAAGTTATAGGCCAAGAACACTACCCTTATGAACACCAGATATCACATTCCTATACTCACCATGGTGCCCATCAACAACAACTCTTTGCGATCAGTTGCTAAAAAATTCAATAATGATACTGAGAAAAGACCATCCCACTCCCAGCTGTTTGAGTTTGAAAACAAGGGCCTCATGATTAACACGATCAAGGGTAGCACTAAAATCAAGGCCAATCATACGAACTTCCTGACCACAATCAATGGATTTCTGTACAGCATTAGGAATTGTAAGAAGGGCTTCACATGATTCAAGGCCTTTACGAAAGCCGAATTGCAAACTACGGAACAGATGATTACCTTCAGCAAACCTGTTTAAACAATTTGCCAAAAGACGTTCAAACACTGAGTGTTACGGAAATTGGGCGGTGATCAGTTGGACTTGAGCTACCACAAACACATTTACATAGTGAAGTAACATTAAAAATTCTCCAAGTGCTAAAAGGTCCTCTTCTTGATAACTTGTGAATAATAACAGATAAGTTAGGAGCTAAAAAATCTGCAGTCGTTATATAAACAAAGGAAAAATACTATTTGGGTCTACACCTCCATAAGAATCATGGTTCATCAAGAGAGCTTTAATTTTACTAGATCAAAAAGCTAAACTAGGTAATTTTGCCTCGGGAAAACAGGACTGAGGAAGATTAAGGTTTTCATTACTCTGCTTACTGCGAAACACATCAGCCAAAAGGGGTTGCCTTTTCCTTTAGACAGTGAGTGACAGAGCAATCTGGTTTAACTAAAGGAGAACTGTTGCATCTACACCAATGAGTGCAGATTTAAGGGTAGCCCACCAATTGTGTTCCTATGTTGTAGCAGAAATGGTTTCTTTTATGGTCAAATATTATTCCTTTTCAGTTGAAGCATAAACTCTCATAGCAAAAGCTCCTATGTTACCCTTCCAAAGGTGATAGGCCTCCTGCTTCTCCACATAAGCACGTTTACAGTCATCATTGAACCATGGTTTGTCTTTCACTCAGTACCTTAGCACACGAGAAGCGATATGCCTATCAATTATTTTGACTAGATTCTCATACAAAGAAACAACATGATCAAAACTACTATACAATTGTGACTAATTCAAGCTCAAAAGGACACTCAAAATCCCATTCCAGTCTGTTTGAGAGTTTATATAAATCTTACATGAGTATGATACATCAGGTATAGGCTGCTCAGTCTTCACCACTACTAAAATTATGTCATGATCAGAGGTCTCAACTGGTGAGCCAACCTTACTTTTTATAACACCAGGGAAGGCGGTATATACGAGGTTCAAGAAGTTACCAAACCTATGAGTAACTTCACGTAGGATTTGCTCACAGCCTGATTCAGAGACAAAGTCCAAAGCTCTGACGCCATAGTGATCAGTAGGAGAAACAGAATTTACCCACTCCGTATTGTGAGCATTGAACACTAAAAAAAAAAAAAAAAAAAAAAAAAAAAAGAGGATATCTTTCTGTCGTCTTGTATTTTAGTCATAATGGTAAGCAAACAGTCGAAGATAGAATCGTCTATGTCAGGATTCCGGTAGATCAAATACAAATAGAAGTTGTAATGCCTGCCCCAAACTTTTATTACCTGAATCTCATGACATCCACATTCATAGCAGGACTTATGAGAAGCAGAGTATTCAGTCCTAATATACACCTCCATTCACCTAGCCCTACCAGAGGCATTCCCTTTCAAAATTATTTGCTTCTCAAAACCCGTTATAACGGGCTCAGATGAGTGCCTCATATTAGAAACAAAAGTTTCTGAGAACAAAAGAATAATATACTGTATGGACGCAACTGTAAGTTCTTAAATATTTGCAGGAAGACCACGAATATTGCAACACAGTAAACAACACTGACGAAGTCTAGGACATACTGGTTCCAGATTTCCCTCAATGTCTCCAGGCAGCATGGGAATTAATGTCAATAAAAAAAATTTATCATACGTAAAAACGGAGTTAACAAAGATGATAACAAAAACATTATGTATAGAAATATAAGAGA
>NC_090731.1:53534225-53589225 GCF_036898095.1 Palaemon carinicauda
TTATTGAATGAGAAGTTGGCTCAGACTCCAAAACCACTTAAAGTTCCTAAACTAAAATTTTATGGGAGTTTGCCTTTTCTCCATGAAGATTTCCTTAAGAGAAAGTTTACAGAAATTATCCAACAACACTTCCCAGCTGTGGAAGTTAAACTTATCCCTAAGAACCCTCTCACTATTGGCTGGATTTTTCACTTTCACCTCTGGTGTTGTATATAAATACAATTGCCCAAAGTGTAACTCTGGGACCTACGTAGGATCTACCAAGAGGTTGTTAAAGGTCAGAATTGATTCCCATAGAGGTGTTAGCTATCGAACTGGTTGCAGAATATCCAACCCTGAACATTCTAATATTCGGATTCATGCTAAAATATGCAAACAAAATATTGAAAACAAAGATTTTACCATCATTGGTCAAGTGTCAAATAACCATGACTTACCTCTTCTTGAATCCATATTGATCAAACGACTAGTTCTGTCGTTAAATACCCAAGCTTCTTCTATTCTGTTATATTTGTCATAATTTTCTTTGGTTTGTTTTCTAACTCTTATTGGCATACAGTTTCTCACTACGCTTCTTCGAGGTTGGTTCCACCATTTTGTCTGATGTATATATATTTCTTTCTTTTTCTTTTTTTTTTAATTTAAATTTTAACTGATTTTTATAGTTTTGAATGAATTTGTAAAAAATTTTAATTTTCTTAATTCTTCTGTATATGTTTTGTTTTTAGCCCTGGACAATGTGATTAATAATCACGAAACGTTCGGAATAAAAAAGGACATTTGTAAGTACTCTTTCCCTATCCAAACTATGAAATTTGTATATATATATATATATATATATATATATATATATATATATATATATATATATATATATATATATATATATATATATATATATATATATATATATATATACTGTGTATATATATATATATACTTTGTATATATATATACTGAGTATATATATATATATATATATATATATATATATATATATATATATATATATATATACTGTGTATATATATATGTATATATATATATATATATATATATATATATATATATATATATAATATCATTATGCAAATTCAATAAAAAAATTAGTTCATTTTTCTTTTTATATTTATTATTGTTATTATTATTATTATATTATTTTTCTGAAATGTTTATGAAACACTCCTTCTTCCTTTACATTGCCATCGATGTACTTATCCGTCAACATAATCTATATACTATTCTCATTCTGTGTTTGTCTTTAGAGGATACTCTCGAATCTTACTATATGAACCACCAGGAATATTCCATTTGTGACTCTTCATGAACAGAAATTGATGAATCAGTAATGTTTTTCGAAACAAAATTTCAGATGAATAACACAATTTTGATAATAACAATTTTAATGATAATATTAATAATAATAATAATAATTTTGATATTGTTCATAATAATATTAAATGCAATAATCTTGAAGGAAAGGATTCTTCTCCTCGAAAGTCTTTCCTTTGAGGATATTTTAGACGAAAAATTGTGTTATCTTTTAAATGCTTTTCCCTGAGCCCCGCACTAATGTCTGTGTAATAAAAATAATGAGATTTTTCTCTCAAAGTTCCTCAAGAATAAACAAAATAGGAATTCAGGGAAGTGCGTCCGGAGTAAATTGAAATATCTTATGAGAGCAGACGAGGCATATTTTCCTTTTATTTTATCCTTCTTATATTCGCAGTAAAATCTTTTACATTTCGTTCTTTTTTTTTTATTATCCTGAAGATTGAAATGTAGGGAGGAGCTCCATGAATTGAAATAAAAAAAAATATTTTTTAATATAACTATGATGAAAATTCGTTAAAAATATTCCATTATATTTCCTTTGAAAGATTGTTCTTTCAATTATATGGTTTTTACATTTTGGGTTGTAGACCTATAATGTAACGTGTTAATTTTCATCCCCTTTTCATACGGGATCTTTTTTTGCTTGAGTCCGAAATAAAAATATATGTAGATTTTCCATTAATTCGGAATTAAGAAATATGAACTTTTTCATTCAATCAATTGACAGAAGAAAATGTGTTTTCTGTTCATATTGAAGAGTAAAGTTTGATAAGGGAAAGATAACAACATATACTTTCAGATATTATCTTACTCTTGTATATTTAAAAGAAATAAGGAGCATGTTGAGTAACTCGAGAAGTTCTTGAATTTGAAAAATCTTATTCACCTTTTAATCACAGTAATAATTAACTTGAGAAATAAAGTTACCCGAGCAAAGAATTTTGAGCCTAATCAAATAGGTGCTTTTATAATCATTTTAGTTTTTGGTCGAAATAGATAGAGAACAGTACAAAAAGCTTTCAATATTATAGAATGGTATTTCTCTCAATTATACTTCTTTCAAGAAGTTTAGGTAGTATCAGTCTACGTTCAAAACGCATCATTTATTTTCTAGAAAAGAGTAAGTCGCAAGCCTGGAGAGAGAGAGAGAGAGAGAGAGAGAGAGAGAGAGAGAGAGAGAGAGAGAGAGAGAGAGAGAGAGAGAGAGAGAGAGAGAGAGAGAATGAAGTGGCTGAATATGTATGTAGCTTTTTTGATGCTGCAAAGAAACGGAATAAGACGAAGATAACTGTAAAACGTACAAGCTTGATCCTAATTTCAAAGGCAACTTTTAGTGAGTATATTTACATATACACACATAAACACATACATAAACACATATATACCTATCTATGTATCTTTCTATCTATCTATCTATCTATCTATATATATATATATATATATATATATATATACTGTATATATATATATATATATATATATATATATATTTAATATATATATATATATATATATATATATATATATATATATATATATATATATATTTATATATATATATATACTGTATATATAAATATTATATACATGTATATATATATATATATATATATATATATATATATATATATATATACTGCATATATAAATAGTGTATACATGTATATATATATATATATATATATATATATATATACATATATATATATATATATATATATATATATATATATATATATATATATATATATATATATATATTTATACAGTATATATACATATGTATATACTGTATATAACTATCTATCAATATATATATATATATATATATATATATATGTATATATATATATATATATATATATAAATACTGTATATAAATATATATATATATATATATATAGATATATACATATATATGTATATATATAAATATACATATATATATATACATATATATGTATATATATATATATATATATATATATATATATATATATATATATATATATATATGTGTGTGTGTGTGTGTGTGTGTGTGTGTATACCTATATAATTATATTTGTGTGTGTGTGTATGAATAGATCAGTTCAAATATTCTAACTACAGCGCTAATTTTCTACAGTAATAACTACGCTTCCAACGTGAAGCAATAAAAGCTCCTTGAAATAAACAAGCGAATATTGTGCGAGTGAATGGTGATGAAAACCATTAAAAACGTATTTGCCTAAACGCGTCCATTTGTTATCATATCTTTTGTTCATGGGTCAATGCCCTCAGTTCACTGTAAAGCTTATCTAATATTGTTTTATGGTCGTCATGGCCCATAAGAGTTTCGAGAGTGAAATCTATGAGGTTTGCGTTGATAGATTATTGAATCTTTGATCTAATAATGTTATGATTACTTATTGCATCAAAGTACACCATTTTATATTGAGTTCACAGTGAAATTCCATAAGTATTGTTATATATCAATGTTATACTAAAACAGTAGTGGGTATTAAGCGATCAAAATTCTCAATAGAATATAGTAAATAATGAGATAGAAACATTCTTGATATTTTTCAAAGTAAAAAAAAAGTTATCGATTACTAAACACTTCGCATTAATTGATAAAAACGTTTAGGAAAGTATTTTCCTAGTATTTGGCATGTTTAGTAACGTTGGTATCCATCAAAGAAACCTGTCTATCTTTTGTTATAAGTATTCTGTAGGGTGTTCACCTTGGTAGCCGCTTGGGTATAGAAATAGGATATTTTCCATTATAATAGATATATTTTGCTGGAAGGAGAGCGAATAAAAATGGGCTATGTTTATATTGTGGTCAGGACGCGGCTTTTTGGATGAAAAGAAAACAGGGTCAAGAGATTCCAGAAACATTCTCAGCTCAAAAAATAACAGCTAAGGGCATCTGCCACTTTTCCAGCGCACTCACAAAAGTATGTTTTCCTGGAAGGAAAGTGCGGACTGGAATATTTAATTTGTAGCTTGCTGACGTATAAATTCAGATATTCGTTTTCATATGGATGTTTGGAATATAAAGTATTATTCAACGGAGAATTTAATTTGATTTTGTGGTAATCATATTATTACACATATCTGGATTTATCAACTTGGTTAGCAAAAGATTTTATTGCTCTGATAGGTTTAGTTCCTTTGGCTCATTTGACAGAATTCTCTGATATTGCAGAATATCTTGAAGCTATGAACGTTAAGCAGTAAATGCGAAAAGTAAATCTTAAACTGAATGTGGAACATCTAATATTTGCAGATGATGCAACGAGGATCGGAGACAGAGAATTGAAACAACAAAAACTCTGAAAACATTAACAGGAAAAGAAGGTTGAGAGTAAATGTGAAGAGGGGTCTGTATAAAGTATGGAGAATAAAATAATATGAGCGGTTTTTTTTTGGTTATAAATATTTGGATTATGTATGATGGAAGATGATTAGATTAAAAAAAAAATAAAAAAATAAAGAATTGTGAAAGGCCGCTGGGCGCGTACTAAAGATTGATGAAAGAAAGAATGAAAGAATTGTTGAGCCAATTCTGTTTTATGTAGGTGACGTGCGAATGCTAAGACACGTTAAAAGATAATAAACTTGGGAGATAAGTTGCCTTAGGGAGGAAGAGTTGTGTAGGTGTAAAGGAGATCAAGAGCCTTTTGAGGCGGTTTTATTCCATGGAAAACTTTAGGTCAATTAGACATTTAGAAAGTCTGACATTATACAATTACGTGAAGCAGATCGTAAGACTACAATTCGAACGACTAAAGTAACTTACACATCGGTATTTCCGAAACCTCTGCACCGTCAAAGTGTCCCAGTTGTTCGGCAAGTTTTCAATGACAAAACAGTTGCTGCACTTCAAACTCTTCAAATACAGCTGGAAATCAGTAAGGGTACAATTAATTTTATTGAACTTGGGTTAAGATGATGAATGTCAAAGATTGCTACTAAGGTATTATTTACAAAGATAGTTGCTAATTATGTTGGGCTATGGAATGTGAGCCTTTTCAGAGACTACAGGAAACATGCAAAGTGCAGGTGCATGGGAAGGAGGTGAAACTCACGAAGCAGGCTGCTAAAGTTTTTACAATATCACTATGACCAATGTGGAAGTTGCTAAACATTTACTTTCAGAACACGATTTTAAATATGTTTTGCCTGGGATATTTGCTGATGAAGTTATAGAAAAGTTCTTTAGAAAGGCAAGACAAAGGAGTGGATGCCGTTTTTATGTAGATTGTATAGCTATTACTGCTGCTGCAAAGATTAGTAATCTACAAACGGAAAGCATGACATTATACCAGATAAAGACATCGAGATCTTTCATAATTGTGCCAGTAAGTATTGATAAAGAATCCAAACTATTTGATGAAATTTGCTTAAGTGATACTGAGGAACTTCTTAAATCTAACGACCCTTTGAAACATAAAGTTGTACATATGGCAGGATATCTGGTCTACAAATTTTGTGAAAATTAATATGTTGAAGAGTATAACTTTTATCTTTTATCAAGTGATTTTTTTAGATAACTTGAATAGAGGTGGATTAGCAATGCCCACTATGCCAACTGTGTATTTTGTACAAACAGCATATATTATTCATTCACATATTAATTTAGGGTGCAATATACATTTTGCAGACCTACTTTCATCTAAACAAGCTCCCATAGCTCGCAATAATGCTGCATGTTTTTCTTTAGCTAATATAATTTCGAAAGCATTTGTTAATAGTGATAGCGACAGGAAGAATGCTGTAGGATGCCTTGGGCGTGAAGGAAAGCTTTCAGCTAGATTTAATATTCTAGTTTTTATCATTGTTTATATTTCAGCATATGATAACATTCGAGCTTTCAGTATACAATATATTTAAAATTAAAGCTATATGTTTTACATAACCTTTGTTTTGCTTTCCTAATTCAGGAAACATTTATAAGTGCTCTTCCTAAACCTTTTATGAATATTAGTTTGAATCTAAAATAAAATCATATATCTATTTTCCAGACTATTCATAAGTATTTTTTGATATATGCTTATGTATTTTTTCAAGAATAATAAACAGAATAGTTTTGATGATCAGATGTAAATTTAGCTCTTTACATAATGGCAAAATATCATCAATTGATATTGAAAAAAATAAAAGCATCTGGGTAGTAAAATTGTTTTACTATAAAATGAATCAAATAAGCAATTGATAGTGGATAAATAAAAATTTCCAAATTCCCTCCCCTCTCTCCTTTGCGAATAAAAATGAAAAAAAGGGGATATTTTGGGGGAAAATAGAATTTATATAGTTTCTAAAGGGTTAAATTGATATCTAAACATGGAAATAACCAGAGAAATGCCTTTCTGATGTAAAAATATATAGAAATACATGTACCACTTATAATTGTTGTGTATATATTTTGGCTGAAATCTAGTATGATTCAACTTAAGGTCGTGACTCAAGTTTCAAATGCCTAGCATGGTGGTTACAACTCCTTCCATTTCAGGTCTCCTTGCTACTTAGTATATATATACTTCATCATTTAACAAGGATAATGGTGCTTAATATGTGGATTTGTGATACATTACAAACAATAAAACAAACTTGTTTGTGGTTTTAATCATTGTTACTTTCTGGGCTAAAACACTGTAACTGAAAATTTACTTTACGCAGGAAACTCAGCTTTTTGACTAAGGGGAGAATATGAAAGAATTTACTGTAATATTGTTAAGTGAATTAGTAGAATTGCGCTGGTCCCTCAGCACAATGCATTATGCCGAAGAGAGAGAGAGAGAGAGAGAGAGAGAGAGAGAGAGAGAGAGAGAGAGAGAGAGAGAGAGAGAGAGAGAGAGAGAGAGAGAGAGAGAGAGAGAGAGAGAGAATAATTTTTTTGAAAATATTACACCTATTAGAAATATTGTTTTTTTTTTTTTTTTCAGAATTTAGATTCAGAAAGGATTATAAGGAATAATCTCGCGAAGGGAGGATTATAAGGAATGTATAAAAAGCTCAAAATCCTTGCGATGTTATGAGTAAAATTATCATTATTATTACAAGCTAAACTACAACCCTAGTTGTAAAAATAAGAAGCTATAATCCCAATGGCTCCAACAGGGAAAAATAGCTCAGTAAGGAGAGGAAACAAGGAAAAAAACTACAAGAAAATTAATATATTAATAGTATTAATAGTATTCATTTTTATCATTATATTATCATTATGTTGTATTGTTCAATCATTCAGTCATCTAAATGTCAGTAACATAACGGAATTGTGAATTCCGCTGAATTTGGTGCACCAAATACAAAAGCTATTGTTCATCATGCACTAATAGTATGTTGCGTTTTATTGTGACATTTAAAGGGAAGAGAGGTCATTTGAAATGAGTTACACTTCCAAAATTATATTTTAACTTGATTCATAAGGATTTCTCTTAGAAAGACTATTTTATCAAGTGAATAGAAATAAATTTAGCTACTTCCTATAATATCATGAAAATGTAAAATTCTATTACACAGATCCTTAAACAAGAATAATTTTTGAATGAGTTACGGATCATGTGACTCGAACCAAAGGGGGCGAGGGAGAGTATGTAAACGTTAGGACAGGGCAAAATGACACTAAATCTGTTTGGACAACAAGCGAAGAAGTTGTCCTTGCTTTGGTCACTCTACTGAATATTCGTTTAGGAAAGATGAGTTTCCACTCCGTTCATGAAAGTGTATTCTCTGTTATTACTTCTGTTCTCTCGTTGCTCAAAGCTCGATAAATACTAGGAGTGTTTAAATATAGTACCATTTTAAAAATGTTTTATAATTTGGTCTATTCTGATTATACTCACTGACCATGGTTGTTTTGGCTAATTTTTTATGGCCGAATGCCTTTCCTGCCGCCAACCCTCCCCATTTACCCGGGCTTGGGACCGGCACCAAGTTGAGGCTGGCTTGCCCCCCTCAGTGGCTGGGTAAAAGGATAGCCTTCGAAACAGACCGAGTGACAATTACATCGATCATACAGGGAACGAGAAGGAGAGGGAGACCAAAGCGAAGGTGGATGGACTGTATCAAGGATGACCTTTGATGAAAGGGATTAACCGGTGATAAGGTGTGGGACAGAGGTAGATGGAGAAAGCTGACCAGAAACATCAACCCCACATGGAAGTGGGAAAAGATGTAGACAAAGAAGAAGAAGAATTTGGTCTATTCGTGGGAGAGTTAGGTCTCGTAAAATTTTAGACAGAATTATTGAAAATTGCTTTTACTGAATACCCTGTATGATCGATGTAATTGTCCCTCGGTCTGTTTCGAAGGCTAACCTTTTACGTAACTCACCATAGATCGAAATCAATTTTATAATTGACCAGTGGTCTTGTCTGAAACTAGCATCGAAGTATCTTTTGTGTATATTAAGATTTCTTTTGATTTATTAGAGGCGAGTGTAGATAGACATGCAGAGATTGAGACTAAAAATTATGCGTAAAGTACCATGCTTAAAGTAAAACCTGCTTTATACTGATTTATTGGACTAAGTGATATTTTGTAAAAGTGTAAATTTTCTTTAGATATGTTATATACTATATTTTTATGCCAATTGTATCATTTATTTATTTTTTTTACTCTTTTGTATAACTCTGTTACCACCTCAAATATGGACATTATCATTCTTACACCTCGTGAAGTTAGAGTAAAAAAGAAGAGCATTTGTAACATTAAGAAATAAAACCATGAACACCAATGGAGGTTTCTGAAAAAAAAAAAATGAAAAAATGGCCAATTTAAGAGACGAGGAAGACAAAACGTCACATGCTCCAGGTTAAATGTCCTTTTTTTTCAGCAATTAAAACGCAATATCTGCATTTGAGGGGAAATAACCTGAATATTTCATACGAGCACCCGGACTCTAACGCGTAATTCAACCTCTTCATAAGATTTTGAGAAATTTCATTAATTTTGCTTCTGCCAAAAGAGCGATATATTAGCGCGGTAGGAATCCAACAACTTCAAAGAACATCTCAAGAAATGAAGAGGTTGCTTAATTCGGAAAGGAATTTCTCCTCAATTGAAACCAGACGTCACTAGGCTTTATAAATACTAGAAATGAAACCTAGTCGAGTTTACACTTAGAATTGAGGTATGTTGGAAATAGAAGTATTGAAAAGGTTATTTCGCTCTTCTATGGAAAAGGTGAACAAATTTTTGAAAGAAAATTTAACAATACACTTTCTCTCATAGCCCTATCATCCCAATCAAATCACCCAAAGAAGCTGTAGATACTCTATATACAAATGGACAATTATTGCCATATTATAGGATTAAATTGATTATGGAAACTTCATTTTAGTCGTAAACCTAAACATTTTCAAATTGCCGGATTGAAATTTATAATTGAACCCAATTTGAAGGATTCACTTTATTCACCATACTATGATGAAATGATATCATCTAGAGACAGATTTCGGGAGTAAAACATAAAAAAGAAAACTTATCAGATATCGTTAATCTGCTTTATATTAGTGTCAAGCACAGTATAACTTTGAATGAATAGTTAACTATGCGCTGCTATATAACGACTAATATTAATATAGAACCTTCTTATGATTGTTCACTTCTTGAACATCACTGGTTAAGCCCAGTGAGTAAAGGAAATAAGGAAATAAATAATCTATATGAGAAGTTATGAACAATTAAAATAAAATATTTTGAGAACAGTAACAACATTAAAACATATCTTTTATATATAAACTATAAAAAGACGTATGTCAGCCTGTTCTGTATAAATACCTTGGCTGTAATTTTGACCTTTAGAAGTTCTTCCGATTCAACGACCTGATTAGGAAGATCATTCAACAACTTGGTTACAGCTGGATTGAAACTTCTAGAATACTTTGTAGTATTGAGCCTCTGATGGAGAAGACCTGACTATTAGAATTAACCTCAAAATTAGTATTACGAACAGGATGGTACTGTCCATGAAGATCTGAAAGGAAAGAATGGTCAGAGTTATGAAAAATCTTATGCAACATGCATAGCGAACTAAATGAATCTATATCAGAAATAAGAAATTTAGTAGATCGTAAGTTCCTGTCCAACAAATTAGAATTAAAATCGGCAGCTGATGACCAGGGAGGAGAACAATACTCTAAAGAAGATAGAATGAAAGAATAGATTGATCACCAAAAATCTTACAAGACTTTCTCAATAAGCAAATTCTTTTGTGCAATTGGCGAAGATCCAGTCCTGATGTGTTTCTCAAAAGTAAATTGGCTGTCGAGAATCGCACCTAAAATTTTAAAAGAGTCATACAGAATTGAAGAAACATTATCAATGCTGAGATCCGGATGTTGAGGGGTAACTGTCCTTGATCTACTCACACGCCCCATAATTTCTACTATGTACTAATTGTAGCTAGATCTCTATTAAGGGATTCAGCCACCACAGATCTAGATTCAGGAGATGGAGTTGATGCAAAGAGAGTAGCATCATTTATTTTCTAAGTCAAACCACATGTCACGTGTATAAAGTATGAAAAGTTATAGGCCAAGAACACTACCCTGAGGAACACCAGATATCACATTCCTATACTCACTAAGGTGCCCATCAACAACAACTCTTTGTGATCAGTTACTTAAAAATTCAATAATGATACTGAGAAAAGACCATCCTACTCCCAGCTGTTTGAGTTTGAAAACAAGGGCCTCATGATTAACATGATCAAGAGTAGCACTAATATCAAGGCCAATCATACGAACTTCCTGACCACAATCAATGGATTTCTGTACAGCATTAGGAATTGGAAGAAGGGCTTCACATAATTCAAGGCCTTTACGAAAGCCGAATTGCTAACTACGGAACAGATTATTACCTTCAGCAAACCTGTTAAACAATTTGAGTGTTAAGGAAATTTGGTGGTGATCAGTTGGACTTGAGCTACCGCAAACACATTTACATAGTGGAGTAACATTACAAATTCTCCAACAAGTGTAAAAGCTCCTCTTCTTGATAACTTGTGAATAATAATAGATAAGTTAGGGGCTAAAAGATCTGCAATCGTTATATAAACAAAGGAAAAATACCATTTGGGTCTACACCTCCATAAGAATCTAGGTTCATCAAGAGAGCTTTAATTTTACTAGATCAAAACGCTAAACTAGGTAATTTTGCCTCGGGAAAACAGGACTGAGGAAGATTAAGGTTTTCATTACTCTGCTTACTGCCCAACATATTAGCCAAAAGGGGTTGCCTTTTCCTTTGGACAGTGAGTGACAGAGCAATCTTGTTTAAGTAAAGGAGAACTGTTGCATATACACCAAAGAGTGCAGATTTAAGGGTAGCCCACCATTTGTGTTCCTGTGTTGTAGCAGAAATGGTTTCTTTTATGGTCAAATATTATTCCTTCTCAGTTGAAGCATAAACTCTCATAGCAAAAGCTCCTATGTTACCCTTCCAAAGGTGATAGGCCTCCTGCTTCTCCAAATAAGCACGTTTACAGTCATCCTTGAACCATGCTTTGTGTTTCACTCTGTACCTTAGCACACGAGAAGCGATATGCCTATCAATTATGTTCACTAGATTCTCATACAAAGAAACAACATGATCAAAACTACTATACAATTGTGACCAATTCAAGCTCAAAAGGACACTCAAAATCCCATTCCAGTCTGTTTGAGAGTTTATATAAATCTTTCTTGAGTATGATACATCAGGTATAGGCTGCTCAGTCTTCACCACTAATAAAATTATGGCATGATCAGATGTCTCAACTGGTGAGCCAACTTTACTTGTTATAACACCAGGGAAGGTGGTATATACGAGGTTCAAGAAGTTACCAAACCTATGAGTAACTTCACATAGGATTTGCTCACAGCCTGATTCAAAGACAAAGTCCAAAGCTCTGACGCCATAGTGATCAGTGGGAGAAACAGAATTTACCCACTCCGTATTGTAAACATTGAACACTAAAAAAAAAAAAAAAAGGATTTCTTTCTGCCGTCTTGTATTTTAGCCATAATGGTAACCAAACAGTCGAAGATAGAATCGTCTATGTCAGGATTCCGGTAGATCAAATACAAATAGAAGTTGTAATGCCTGCCCCAAACTTTTATTACCTGAATCTCATGACATCCATATTCATAGCAGGACTTATGAGAAGCAGAGTATTCAGTCCTAATATACACCTCCATTCACCTAGCCCTACCAGAGGCATTCCCTTTCAAAATTATTTGCTTCTTAAAACCCGTTATAACGCGCTCAGATGAGTGCCTCATATTAGAAACCAAGGTTCCAGAGAACAAAAGAATACTATACTGTATGGACGCAACTGTAAGTTCTTGAATATTTGCAGGAAGACCACGAATATTGCAACACAGTAAACAACACTGACGAAGTCTAGGACATACTGGTTCCAGATTTCCCTCAATGTCTCCAGGCAGCATGAGAATTAATGGCAATAAAAAAGATTCATCATACGTAAAAACGGAGTTAACAATGATGATAACAAAAACATTATGCATAGAATTATAAGTAAAGTTATTGATAAAACCAATAGACTATAGATAAAAAGTCGAAAAAACTGGTCAACATCGAGGAGCCGATACACAATGAAAGGCTAAATACCCTCCAGGATAGCCACTTCAACTATGGGTATACCATTTTATCTTCTTGAATAAAAAGATTAGGGGACTTGTGTATTTACAAACACACCATATGTATGTATATATATATATATATATATATATATATATATATATATATATATGTATTTATATATATACATATATACATATATATATATGTATATATATATATATATATATATATATATATATATATATATATATATATATGTATATATACATATATATATGCATATTTTATATATATATATATATATATATATATATATATATATATATATATGTATATATGAATATATATATATATATATATGTATGTATACATATATATATATATATATATATATATATATATATATATATATATATATATATATGTATGTATATATATATATATATATATATATATATATATATACATACATATATATATATATATATATATATATATATATATATATATATATATATATATATATATATATATATATATATATATATATATATACAGTATATATACTCTTACTCCGGGGGCCTCAGGCCTGGCTGATCCATTGCCGCTTTGGCCGTTCGTCTCCAGAGAGCCCTATCCTCCGCAAGCTCCATCCACTCAATGGGATCTATTTCTAGGATGTCCAAATCTTCAGTCAAGTTATCCATCCATCTCTTTCTAAGCCTTCCTCTTGGTCTGGTACGTATGGGTTTACCTAACATAACTCTTCTAGTCAGCCCTCTCTCCTCCATTCTAGCAATATGTCCTGCATATTGAAGTGTCTGCGATCTAATAGTATTGGAGATAGGCGGTAGTCCTGAGAGAGCTATCAATTCATGATTGTGGCGCCTGCGCCACTCTCCAGCTCCGTCATCCCAAGCCGGTCCCCAGATCAGCCTCAAGATACTGCGCTGAAAAACTTCAAGCATATTTTTCAACTGCCTAGTGAGTGCCCATGTTTCACACCCGTATAGGACCACTGGACAGATAATGGCGGTATATGTTTGTGTTTTTGTGGGCCTAGATAAATTTCTGGATCTTAAGGTGTTATGAACCTCTTGTCCCTGCTGCAATCCTTAGTCTAACTTCTTCCTGGATCATGTTGTGTGATGTTATGGTGGAGCCAAGATATTTAAATGTGAATACTGCTTCCAGTTATGATCATCCAAAATCCATATCTCCAACTAGATTTGGTGTTCTTGAAACCTCCATTATCTTAGTTTTTGCATAGTTTATTTTCAGGCCTGTACGTTCTGCATTGTTTTTAAACTGTACGTATGTTGCTTCGATGCTAGGTAGATGTTCTCCACAAAGGATATATATATATATATATATATATATATATATATATATATATATAATATATATATATATATATATATATATATATATATATATATATATATATATATATATATATATATATATATATATATATGATATATACATATATGTATGTATAGATATGTATATGTATATATATATATATATATATATATATATATATATATATATATATATGTATATACATACACCTTCCCTTTTTAACAGGTTGATATACTTCTCGATCTATAGTTTTAAAGTTGTTACTGATCTTAAAATATATCCATTTTTATCTTGAGGCCAACCTCATGTGATATTGTTGGCGAGTCCTCATACAGGATATACACAGGTTCCAAAAGGTCAATGGTGATCAAATCTTATTTACCACGAATGTTGTAAAGGGAAGCTTTTTTTTAGCTCAACGAATGACAAGGAATGGGCCTTTATTTGATGGCATAATTGGTGGCTTGCAAGTATCAGTACTCCTGAAGACGTGTGTTGTGGTGTGTAGGTCTTTATGTTTGTATTGCTAGACTGGAGACTAATAAATTTGATTCAGGGGATAAAATTCCACACAATGTGGATAGAAAAAAATTATGCAAGGATGACCTACTGGTTGGCCCATACCATTGCAGCTACTGAGACATCCTTGGCGTCCTTGGGCATGGTCCTCTGTCCATGGAGGAACCAAGGATGTTTTGGAAACCAGCTGGATTCGTTGCAACAGGATATAAGAACTACTTTGAGGTATGATGGACACGGTCCATCATTCCTTTGGCTGCAGGATTGTAAGACGTAGTCTGAAGTAGGGTGAACGTGAGAAAATGCTGTATACACGTAGAAACACACACACACACACACACACACACACACACATATATATATATATATATATATATATATATATCCTGTGTGCTTTTGTGTGTGTGTGTGTATGTTATGATTAGCCTAGTAGCATAAATGAACTTTCAAAACTTCAAGATAGAATTGATATAAGAAAAATGTTTAGTTTGGAAAGAATATTAGACATAGTTTATTGAGAAGGATTTACATCTTATATGGAGGAGTTAATTATATTTCAGAAGAAGAAGATGGGATTAGGAATATTGAATCATTGTTTTCTTAAGATCCCTAATATCCTCTCTCTCTCTCTCTCTCTCTCTCTCTCTCTCTCTCTCTCTCTCTCTCTCTCTCTCTCTCTCTCTCTCTCTCTCTCTCTCTCTGTATATGTTTTAGATTACATGAGCCTGTCTGTCTCCACGAAAGAAAAATAGGTAAAAACATCGCATTTCCTCTTCTCTCCTTTTGTCATAAAAATATGAGAATCTCTGAAAAACAAAATTGGCTGAAAGTAACCGTTCCATAAACATAATCTAGTTTCATGTCCGAATCAAGTATCAGCGAATATATATCGTTTTTTTGCAGAAAAAAAAGCGAAATCTGCGATAGGAATTTCCTTCCTCGTACCCAATATTATAAATTTTATCAGATGAGGAAAATTTGACACAGATAATAGCTTATACTATTTCATGATGTCGATTGTATAGTATTGAATTTTTTTTTTTAAGATTTGTCCTTTTATTTATCTTTAGCAAAAGATTTATGTCCTGGAAATACTTCCGTGAACCAGAAGAAAAAAAGGTAAAATCATTGATAAAGGGGAAATATATTTTCAGAATTTTCCACCGATAAACTTGTTAATGTGATATGCAAATATTACCAAATTGTAAAGAAGAAAAAGAAAAAAGTTCATCAGATGAAATATAAAATATTTAATGAACAAGAAATAAAGAATGCTGAAAATAATAAAAGCTGTTAATGAGTTATATAAGTTTTAATAGACCATGTGTAAAATGCTAAAAGTGCTTTGATGAAAGCACCTTCAATAACCCGTTTGAAGAGAATTGAAAAATTCCACACTGAATTATTTAATTTGCAACAAATTATACTCACTTTCACTTCATAGCAAAATCAAAATTTTTCTTAATTAGATTGTTATAGCTTCTCGTGCACTAAGCTTTAATAATGATGACCTATTAATGTATACAGACCCAGTTAGAATCAAACTTTCTCAATATCGTTAACTATTAGAAAATTCCACTTTCATTTCATTAAAATATTAACACTGTCACAGTTATAAATAAAGTCACTTTAGGATAATCAATTTCTGAGATTCATATCTTTCATGGTGAAAATTTATATGTAAATTGGATTTCAACTCTGATCTGAAATTTCTCAGATATATACCTATCGTTTGAGCCTATGGTAGGTACTTATAAATATAATAGATATCTTTAGCTATGGTAAGCAGCTCTTCTATGAGAAGGATATTACAAAATCAAATCGTTGTTCTCTAGTCTTGGGTAGTGCCATAGCTTCTGTATCATGGTCTGTCACTGTCTTGGGTTAGAGTTCTCTTGCTTGAAGGTACACTCTGACACTCTATTATATCTTATTTCTCCTCATCTTGTTTTGTTGAACTTTATATAGTTTATATAGGAGATACTTATTCTAATGTAGTTACTGTCTTTAAAATATCTGATTTTTCCTTGTTTCCTTCCCTCACTGGGCTATTTTCCCTGTTGGAGTCCCTGGCCTTATAGCATCCTGCTTCTCCAACTAAGGTTGTAGCTTAGCCGGTAATAATAATAATAATAATAATAATAATAATAATAATAATAATAATAATAATAATAATAATAATAATAACAATTAACCATTATTTGTGAATAATCCAAGAGAACATAACAATTCCGACTTATTTCCTCTATATCCAGCAGTAACTTAATGAAAAAGTGCAACAAAATCAAGCATTACTGATCATAATATCATACTAGGTTATACTAACATAAAAGAAATTTTAATTGATTTTCACAATAACCAGTAATAGTCTAAGAGCAAATATGCACTGTCCCAAAATGAAGCCCAGGTACAAAGTACATATTATGCTAATTTTTTATTAAACGACATTTTCATAATGGAAAATGTGCTATAAAGCACTTTATATCACTAAGCAATAATAACATGTTAGGTTCAGCTATATTAAAATGTAGATTATGTAAAATCAATGTTAATGTTTTATTCTCTAATAAATTTATTTAGTATAAAAATAGCAAAATAGCAACAGTGAAAGAAACTAATAGAGATCATACATGTAACAATTACTAGCTTTTGGATTAATGGATCAAAAGAAACATAAAATACTCATAGTTCATCTATTAATAATAATTTTCACAAATTCGTAATGTAAAACATTTTCGCGGCATTAAGCATTCAGGATTAGAGACTCGGAATGCAACAAGTGCGACGAATCCCAAAGGTCAACAAATTCCCAAAACGAGTTTCGAAAACGCAGTTCAAATGTAAATAATCATAATCTAGAACACAGCTCCTGTTGACATCTGATATTCCAAGAGGAGAATAATAAAGGAAAAGATAGAAGAAAATAAGCAGCGTCACAACACATGTCACAAATTATATCTTCATAAGAGCAGTTGTTCACTCAAAGACAAAGCAAGTCTCTTTCTTTAACGCTTGCTTACTTGTTTACTTGCTGACTTGTTTGTTTGCTTACTTATACAGTATATTGCATGGCTCATGTGGCCAAGCACGGGCTCTTCCAGCACTGAGAACCGTAGGTGCTTAACATGTTTTATGCTCTTAAGTGATTTCGGATATAGGATATTCTGCAACTTTTATTTGAAGGTGATTTGGGATGTAGGGATAAAGGATGATAAGCGACTTTTATCTATTTCCAATAACTTTTATTTCATCTTAAAATGGAGGTATCCTTACCTGTTTACAGGTCCATGAAAAGGAAGAAAGTGACGGAGGGGAGGAGGGCATCTACTCCAAAGAACCATCAGGTTCCCGTCGTTTATTTGGAGATAAAGAGGTACAGCAGTAAATCCTGATGAGTAGAAGGGCTCCGGAAGGAAATAGAACATATTTAGTTAGAGATGTTGGTATAAGCAATGGAATAAGGTTTCTGCTTGAGTGGGAAAGAGCTGAAAAGGAGAAAGAGGCTAGCAGGTGATACGTGATATAGAAAATATGGAATAAACATCGCTTGTACCTGAAAATACTTGTAAAACAGATAAAAAACGGATTTAGAGCGAAGCGAAAAATCTATTTTTGGGTGAGATAGCCATGACGTCCTGATGGAAGGTTCCTTCAGTAGCTTCCTAAGGGTATATATGACTACAGTAGATATTCCCAGAGAATTAAACTAAAGGTTTCACAGGATTCTAACTTCTGGCGCGAGTACCCATAAGGTTTCCCTTTAGGATATCGTATAATAACAGGGGACGTATGCTTGACATGCCACATAGCTATCTGCACCCCACATAGCGTTTACGCTTCGAGGGGGAAAGTGTGGCAAGTATGGGAGGAGCCGTTACAAAACTCTCCTCCTGCGTTACTGTTACGGTGCCAAGCGATGTAAACAAACGGCCGCCATAGCTGGCCGCCATCTTGACTGACGTCACATCCGTGCGCCTCATTCCTTCCGGCGTCTCTGTCAGCCTCCATGATACAATAAGAAAGGGAGGGACTTGACAGGCCAGAATAGAGAACTAGGGCGGGTCCATCAGGACGTCATGGCTATCTCACCCAAAAATAAATTTTTTGCTTCGCTCAAAATCCGTGTTTTGGGCTCAAGCCATGATGTCCTGATGGAAGTGTACCAGAAAATTAGTGTATCGTGGATTTTTCCCATTTTTGGTAGTGCCTTCGACTTCTAAACAATATTTCTTTGGTCTGATGACCTTAGAGACCATGACATCTCCGTTTCATGTCACTACCAATGGCATAAACTATGACATAGCTTCCTGCCCCTCTGGCAGGGAAGTCCTATTTGGACGAAAGGAACATCTCGAAGAAACCTGATGAAGAAAACTCACCTGTAGACGAGGATCTTGTCGGTCTCGCAGACAGATTAGGAAAGTTAACTACTTGTGTGGGAACAAATATTTCACTTTCTTTAGGTGAGTATATATCAGATAGGAGCAATATTATAACATGAATTATAATAGAGATCAAAATAGGGGCAATAAAACTCTGTAACAGTAGTGTATTTCATATAGTAGGGTGAAATAAGATGCATATGATAGAAAAATTTCTATTTTATTCGAGAAAATATTCGCGATAATATGAAATAAAGTAAATAATTTACAGTAAAAATTGTTGGTTAACAAACATAGACTAAAGACTACATAAGACAAAGGTGTGGAATCTGAAAAGAAAAAACTTGCCATTACACACATAAGTTCCAAGGGAACTATAAAGTCTTTTAAAGTCTCAATACACTTCATGTCAAAATAAACATGTGGCACACGTGTTCAAGTCTATGTTACTTCACCTTGTAGAAGAACAGTCTCTCGTGACACTAAGTGGCACTTAAAATCACTATGTATCGCACTAGGGTCAACACAGGCATCCGCTGAGTTAGAGTCCTGAAATAACTCACTGTTCTACGCAGCACTAAGCAGCAGGTTTTAATACACTACCTGCGGCTACCACAAATCTCTTGACTTCACGCACCTGCTTCCCATACTGTTTGAAAAACACTCTTGAGGATTTCCAGCCTGTGAATGATCGAAGGCTTTCGAAATCCATTCCTTGGAAGAAATTTAGGGAAAAGGCGACTTTTCTAGGATCATGACCTGCGGGTGTACTGTCAGGATCCGCACTGCTAATAAAGTAGGTGATCTTCGCCCTTAGTTCTTTAGGTGACAAATCTTCCTTCAGAGGGCAGATTCTCCAGGGATCCCACCTCTTAGTAGGGAGTTCATTCTTAGCGAGAAACGTTGGGTCAGGGAAGAGGGTAAGTTCCCCTGTTTCGGCGAACTGTATCTGGCCCTCTTCTCTAGATAAAGCCACTATTTCACTGACTCGGGCTCCCGAGGCGAGAGCAAAAAGGAAAATCACTTTTTGAGTCAAGTCTTTCAGAGGGCAAGATTCATTTTCCAGGCTAGAGGCAAAATGGAGCACCTTATCAAGAGAACAGGAGATGGGTCTCGGAGGGGGTGCAGGACGGAGTCTAGCACATGCCTTTGAAAGTTTGTTAAAGATTTCGTTGGACAGGTCTATTTGGAAGGCATAAAGTAATGGTCTTGTCAAGGCCAATTTACAAGTGGAAATCGTATTGGCTGCTAACCCTTGTCCATGAAGGTGAATGAAGAAGGACAGGCAGAAATCTATGGAGATTTCCATAGGATTCTTTGCCTTGACAAAAGACACCCACTTCTTCCAGGATGACTCATATTGCCTTCTGGTAGACTTTGTTTTGTATTCCTCTAGGAAGTCTAAACATTTCTTCGAGATTCCGAACCTTTTATTCACAGCCAGGGAGAGAAAATCATGAGATGAAGGTCTTGGATTTTCCTTGATGAAGCGAAGACAATCGACTTCTGAACCTGCTGGGAGAGAACTGTGTCTGGCATAGGGATCAGCTTGGGCTGTAGTTCCAGGACCAGAGGGAACCAGTTGCTCTGGGGCCATTTGGGAGCCACTAGGGCTGCTGTTCCCTTGAAGGTTCTCAGCTTGGAGAGGACTTTCAGCAGAAGGTTTGGTGGAGGGAACAGGTAAATCTTGGACCATCTGTTCCAATTCAGGGATATGGCGTCCACCGCTTCCGCTTTGGGGTCTTTGTATGGGGCCACATATAGAGGAAGTTGGTTGTTGTCGCTCGTCGCGAAGAGGTGGATCTGCAGAACTGGGACTTGATGGGAGATGAAGGAGAGGGAGTCTGCGTCTAGGGACCATTCCGACTCTATGGGGCTTGTCTTAGATAGAGCGTCCGCCGTCACATTGCGGAATCCTTGTAGGTAAACTGCTGAGAGGTGCCATCTCTTCTTTTCCGCTAGGCAGAAGATGGGTAATAGCACTTGGTTGAGTTTGGGCGATTGTGAGCCCTGACGGTTGAGACATCTGACCACAACGGCGCTGTCCAGAGTGAGATGGATGTGGATCGAAGGTCGAGGGGACAGTTTCTTCAGAGTAAGAAGAACCACCATAGCCTCCAAGATGTTGATGTGAAACGTCTTGAATAGGGCAGACCATGTTCCTTGAACTTGTCGCTGGTGGGAGTGACCCCCCCATCCTTCTAGCGAGGCATCCATGTGGATGGTGACCGACGGAGGTGGTGGTTGAAGAGGAACTGATCTTCACAGGTTCTTTGCCTCCAACCACGGATTTAGGAGTGAGCGAAGCCTGGTTGGCAGAGGTCTCTTGAGATCTCTTCGAGCGATGGATGCGTTTCTTCTCCAGACTCTCGATGCATCTTTTAGCTGTGCTCGAAGCACTGGGTCTTTCACTGAGGCGAACTGGAGGGAGCCGAGCACTCGTTCCTGTTGTCGTCTTGAAATGCGCTTGGATTTTAGAAGTCTCTTGACAGATCCGGGTATTTCCGTCCTTTTCATCAGAGGGATGGAAAGACGGTGTGACTGAAGGTTCAAATAGATTCCCAGCCATTGAAACTTCTGAGCTGGACACAGTCGAGACTTTTTGGTGTTGATTTTGAAACCCAAATGTTCCAGGAACTGGGTCAACTTTTTGCAGGCACGCGAGCATTCTTCTGACGATGTCGCCCAGACCAGCCAATCGTCCAGGTAAGCCATCACCTGGATGCCTTGAAGGCGTAGCTATTGGACGATCGTTTCTGCGAGCTTCGTGAAGATTCTTGGGGCCACGTTGAGTCTGAAGGGTATGGCCCTGAAAGCGTATTGTCTTCGTTGAAGCTTGAATCATAGGTAGGAGGAAGCCTGGCGATTCATTGGAATGTGCCAGTAGACGTCCGCCAGGTCTATTGAGACTGTGTAAGCCTTGTGAAGCAGTAGGGCTCTTATATGTTGAAGAGTCAGCATCTTGAATTTGTTGTCAGCAATGAATTTGTTGTGAGGGGACAAGTCCAGAATGACTCTGAGTTTGTCTGAGTCTTTCTTGGGAACACAGAACAGTCTTCCCTAGAACCTGGTGGACTTTACCCTCTTGATCACCTTCTTGTTCAAGAGTTCTAGGATATATTCTTCCAGGATGGGGGATGAGTGTTGGAAGAATTGGTGGAAGGTTGGAGGTGGTGTTATCCAGCTCCACCCTAGTCCCTTCTTGACGATGCTGTGGGCCCAAGGATCGAAGGTCCAACGATCCTGGAAGTGGCAGAGTCTTCCTCCCACCGGAAGCACTTCATTGCTTCTGGTTTCCGGAGGATTTACCACCTCGGTCGCCTGGTCCCCTTCCTCCTCTCCCTCTTGATGGATGACGAGAGGAGTCTTTTCCGGAGCCTCTACCTTTGGGGCGAAAAGTAGTGGATTGCCTTTCATAGGCAGGGGTAAAGACTGGTGACTGGGCCACTACCGGCTGAGGGACCAACTGAAAGGTCTGCTGTGGCTGAGGCACTAGCTGGGGAGTAGTGGGTGCCGGAAACTGGTGTTTGGCCTGACGCTGCTGGGGTCTGGGCTTGTTGGACTTCTTCTTAGGCTGTGGAGCGTCATCCTGAGAAGATTTCCTCTTTCGTGACATGCCCTACTTGTTGAGAAGGTTCCTATTCGCAGTGGCAGCTCTGTCCGCAATCTCTTTCACAAGGTCCACGGGAAATAGATATTTGCCCCAGATGTTGGAAAAAATCAGTTTCCGGGGTTTGTGTTTGACGGTGGCATCCGCAAACACAAACTCTCTACAGGCTCTCCGGGCCTTGATGAAGCTGTATAAGTCCTTCAGCGAGGTGGCAAGGTGGGTCTTTGCGAGAACCATGTAGAAGCCTGGGACCCGAATGTCCCCAGCCATTGTCTCGAGTTGCACTTGAAGAAACAGAGAGGCAGCCAACCTCTCCTTTGTGTCCTGCTCCCGACGCAAAAGGTACTCGGTGAGCTTGGGGAGGTTCTCATTAAACTGACGTCCAGCGACGTCAGCCTCCAGCTTTCCAACCGTGAACGTTAACTGGATGTCTTTCCAGCTTTTATCATCGGGAGGTAGGGCCAGGGAGAGAGGCCTACATTCCTCCAATGTAGGGCAGGGTTTTCCTTCCTCCACCGCCTTCAACACAGAATGCAAGGCATTTTCCGCAAAGGGAAAGACCCTGGTGGGAGGAGCAAGAAAGGACGGGTGTTTCTTGCTTAGGGCCGGCATCTTGGAGTTGGTGTAAACCCTGCTCTTGAGGCAGTCGGCCAGCATAGCTTGAGGTCAAAAACCATGACCTCCTTAGGTTCGGTCTCCTCCTTGGAGACTGGTTCGGATTTAAGACGGATGTAACAATCCGGGTAGGCGTCGAAACTAGGGTACAGCTCCACCTCTTCAAGGGGGATGGCGCCCAGTTTATCATTAATAAAGATGCGTCCAGTCGTGATGGGCATGTGTTTTGCATGCCTCCAGGGATTGGTCACGGAGCAGGAGGGAAGATCCTTGATGGAGATCTTCTTCAGCTGCTTCTTCATGCTCATGATTTCCCTCTTGAGGTCTGCGTGCCCCTGGCGGGGCTTCTCATCCAGGAATGCCACCAGAGCTTGGAGGGTATCCTGGGTGCCTGCCACCACAGGTACTGGAGTGGCAGATGTAGAGGGGACTGGTTCTGAGACCACGACGGAAGCCACGGAGGGTGCACGGGCGATCTCACCCTCAGAATCAGGGATCTCCACTAGATCCTCTTCCTCTTCTTGACCCTCAGCCATCAGGGTCCTTTCAGTGTCTTCGGACACATCCGACATCCTCTCCACTTCGTCAATATGACAGCATTGGAGAGCGTCCGAAACATCCGGTTCAACCGTCAGTTGGACGCAGGGGATCTCATCCTTGGGAATAAGGGCATCAGCAGA
Source organism: Palaemon carinicauda (assembly GCF_036898095.1). Classification (NCBI taxonomy): domain Eukaryota; kingdom Metazoa; phylum Arthropoda; class Malacostraca; order Decapoda; family Palaemonidae; genus Palaemon; species Palaemon carinicauda. The sequence goes on from NC_090731.1 coordinate 53,558,306, forward strand.
TGCCTTAGGAAAGAGCAGGAATCTCATCTTCTCGCTTGGGAAATAAGGCCCCATGGCGTTCTTTTGGATACCGCGTACCCACTTGTGCAGTTTCTCTCGGGCATTGTCCCTGGCCTCCGCTGACGGAGGGTTCTTGAACGCCTCATCGAGCAGGCTCTTGCATACTGCGCAGGCCTGCGGATCCCAATAGTGAAGGTTCCCCTTCGAGATGGAACAGCCAGCGTGGGTTCGGCACGCCAGGTGGGTGTAGAAGTTCGGGCGACAAACACCGCAGAAGGCGCTCTCACACTTCACACACTCCTCCTGTAAAAGAAGAGGAAATGAGTATTTGGAAGTCAATACAATTATGACTTACAGTAATCTTAGATTAGAATTAAGTCAATAAACTTATAATATAAGATTCCATTTATGTATAAGCTTAGGATAGGTAAGCTAGAAAGGAGGTAGGAAAGACACATACTTGTGCATCCCGCCCAGCCAATTGCCGCTACCCCACACTGTAACTAATTCAAGAGGGCTGTCATGGGCCCTGGGAGGAGGAAGAACATCCGTGTTGGATGAGCCAAGCTTAGGATTCCTCTAGGGAATTAGGTACGGTGAGAGGGGGAAGCTGAATTCATTAAGTATATAAGAAAAGGGGGATAAGCTAAGCCCCCTTATCAGGTTAGGTCCCGGCAAGAGACTGCGCATGGATGTGCAGAATATGCTGGAAAGATTTCACTGTACAACTATACACAATAGTTTTCACTCTAGGGTATAACTATATCATAGGTGTACTGGCTATTATCCATAGCTGCACAATAAAAGCTGCCGGCACTGGGCCGGCAGGAGGGAGGAGTGACTGTCCACTGTAAAGCCAAGATTGGTGGCGCCGGCAGCCTGGTGGCATGTCGGAAGCTCGTCTGGCGCCGGCAGGTCCCCATCAAGGATGGGCCATTCCAAGCCATCAGTCTATGTGGCAGAGAGAGAGAGGGTGAAACCTTAAGTGATGGCAGATCACTGGCAAGCCGGCGGCCCCCGGCAGCCGGTAGATGGCTGGCAACGGCAGACCGACACTGACATCATTCAATGAGGCAGATAGGGTACCGAAGACACTGACGGCTAGCGCCGGCAGAGTGGAGGCGGCAGTGGACTGGCACTAAGAGAGAGAGAGAGGGATAGGATAAGAGGAGAGAGAGGGAAGGGTAATACCCAGTACCCATTCCTTTCTTCCTCCGGAAGAAGTGTTCAAATGAAAGGGAGGGATGCGACCTTTCATCCGGCGGCAGGGAGCCGGCAGTCGGCTATGTTGCCAGTGGCGGCCCAAGGGAGGACCGAAGAATACTCAAAGAAGGGAGGTCCTCCGCCGGCAGACCGACCGACAAATGCTATCCCATAGCTCGACTATATGCAGGAAGCGTAGTACTGCGGACTAACCAACGAAAGGACCAAGCCGAACCCACAACCCGTCGGCACGCGGTGGAGTTGTAGGACGGCGGACAGGGGTGTGATGGCTAACCAACAAAAAAGGGATAGAGGGGGAGGGGAGAGAGTCCTGAGGGGGAGTGTATGAGGGAAGCGTAGCTCCCACCGGCACTCCCAAGGGTGGGAATTCTCTTCAGGGCTAGCCTGTCTAGGAAGGAAGAGTCCATTCTCCAGCCTAGGGTAGGTTAGCACAGAGTAGGTACAGCACTAGTGTCCTGTCCTAAACTATAAAGAAGCAGAATCCCCTTAGACTGCCTAACCTAGGCTAGGTGAGCTAGTCTCCTAGACCAGGAAAGGCAGGGGTAGGACAAGTCGCTAGGCCACAGGGAGGAAGGGTCGTAACCCAACCAAGTGTGGACTAGGGGGAAGGGCAGAGCCCCACCACCTTCGCCCTCCAGCAAGGACCAGAAAGAGAGCACATTCTCCTAAAGGAGAGCAGGGGGCGAACGACTAGTACTCTGAGGTTCTGTCCCAAACTCAAAGCGCATGTACTATGGCAAGAAGGGAGAGAAAAATCCTAGCCTAACCTACCCGAATGTATTGAGGTTAGGAGGGCTAGGATGTAGCCTAGGCTACCTCAGAGGGAGGAGATTACCTTAGATAAGGTAACTGGGGAGGTGAGAAAGTATACAAGAGCCCTAGCGTTAGGTCAGTAGCAAGGGAGTCGACTACCAAGATCACCGAGACCCCTTGTATAGTCCCTAGAAGGCGAAAAAACATCTGTGCAATCACTGAATCTTGTATGTTTAAATGCCTATATCTTCATTTCGTAATATAACACTAGGAACACTTATTATATCATGCAAGAAGTAAACGTGAACACTTAGGCTATCGAGCCTAGGGGCTAGGCTAGCAATCTAGCAAAGGGTCGGCTAATTGTGATCGCTGAAAACGAATACTATCGGCATAATATAACTAATTCCTAGCAATGAAGACTAATTAACTAATGTTAATAATTAGTTATAAGACTGGCAAGGCTGTTCTGGCTAACTAAATAAAGCATGCGAGGCGAACAGCAGCGTCGTATTATGACGCATCCGGTCGGGGCACAGCTCCACCACAAAACACAAGATTTAAAGATAAAAAATCGTTACTTTACGGCTGGAGCTTATTTAAACAATACAAGAATATGGTACTCAACTTTCCAGAAGAAAACGAGGCTGAAGATTGCGACATGATGAAAATTACTTAGCGAGCACTGGGAAAAAACACCTAGTTAGGGAATTGAGGTGCGCGGATGTGACGTCAGTCAAGATGGCGGCCAGCTATGGCGGCCGTTTGTTTACATCGCTAGGTACCGTAACAGTAACGCAGGAGGAGAGTTTTGTAACGGCTCCTCCCATACTTGCCACACTTTCCCCCTCGAAACGTAAACGCTATGTGGGGTGCAGATAGCTATGTGGCGTGTCAAGCATACGTCCTTTGTTATTATACGATATCCTAAAGGGAAACCTTATGGGTACTCGCGCCAGAAGTTAGAATTCTTTGAAACCTTTAGTTTAATTCTCTGGGAATATCTACTGTAGTCATATATACCCTTAGGAAGCTACTGAAGGAACCTTCCATCAGGATGTCATGGCTTGAGCCCAAAAATAAAATTTTATCCGTTTTTTCTTTTATTGAGACGTCTCGGTGTTTAGCATAATAATAGTTTGTGGGACGCAAGTCCAGAACTTCAAAAAGAGAGAAGAGAATTTGCAAGTGTAAAGAGATTTGAAGATGGTAAGCAGAGAATTACAAGGTCAGGTTAATTTGGTTTTGTACTGGTGTTGGTTATTATTTTATCTAGGAGGATGGTAGATGTGAAAAAAAAAGGCTGAGAATGCATCAGCATTTACAATGATGTATTTTGCCATTCCTGGCGAAATTACAAAAAGGTTTGTGGTGAATTCCTGACATTTTTTTGGCATTGAACAGTTAGTGTTGTAGAGGTTGACCTGTCAGTTGCTGACAGTAGTTGCTCGATCTTTCCTGTCTTTGCTGTGCTACTGGGTCCTCGCCGTTGTCAGTGATGATTTGCCAATTGCACAGATACCCCAGTCGCAGTCTGGAGATGGTCACTGCAGCTTGGCGAGGAATAATTCTTACAAGAGGATACGGGATTAGGTTGGTTGTTTCGATGTACCATCTGGCGGATCTTGAGCCGTCTAGGAAGGCTCGCCTTACTTCACTTGTCTATTGCATGTTGCAAAAGGCTGTAATCTGATTCTTGATGATTTTCAGTAAAGGTTGAAGTGTGATACTGATTGTATGACACAGCATAGCTGACTTGGCAAATGATCGGCCTCATCATTGCCAGTGATCCCATTCAGGATGAACTGCCTGTTGTTGCTTTGGTAAGCTATGGCTAGATACTGCATTACTGTAATTAAGTGGATATTTTCAGTGGGTTGTTTGTTTTTGAGAGCGAGAATGGCTACTCTTCAAACAGTGTAGATTGTTAAATCCCCTCCAGGTAGTTTAGCTGAATGTTCTAAGGCTTTGGCTATTGCCACTAGCTCGGTTTGCAGGGTGGAGGCGTGGTTGGAAAGCCTCCTGTTTTCTCTGGAACCTGACGGAGAGATTACTACTGCTGCTGCTGCTGCTGCAGGAATGTAATTGTCTTTAACGCATCTGTTGTTTTCTTTTATATATGCGACAGAAGTTTTCTATAAGACTCGAGACCCTTCAGGGGATTCTATATCATGCATTAAGCAAGGATGGAAATTTTGTTCTTGAGTACAGCAAAATCTTTTATTTGCATTTAATTTCAATATTTCGTTTTATCTTAGCATTAACATTTAATATTCTGAAATAAACTTCTCTTGCAGGTCATATTAAATAATATAGAAAAAATTGAATCTACATATAATAAAATAACAACTCCTTACTAATATTTCCAGCATAACCATCAATCATTCAGTGGTAAATTGCATAATGTAATTAGGTAAATCACAGTGAAACCCCCATGTTTCTCGTAGTTAAGATGACACATGCCCCCTGCGACTAATATGATTTCCCCTAGTCTGGTTACAAGTCCGGCGCTCGAAAGAATTTCAGCTATTTACTCTAGATTCACACAAATTTCAATCAAATCACTAGGAAACGCATCCATTTAGCTATTCTATGCTATATCTTTTAGACTAATCATAATTAAATGTCACAGCTTTGCAGAGGATACAGGTTAATCTCAGCAGATGATGGTGAGGGAAGGGTTGAATAGACACTGACTTACTTCACCTTTGTTTTCCCACACATATGCAAAATATAACTATCAAGCTCGAAATGATTGAATACAGACCTGAAATGTGTTCCTATTTGAGGAAACCTTATGACATGATGAACATTATATTAGTTGCATTCATTAGGCCTGTGAAAACAGCAAAAATTGTATCTTGTATGGGTTACTTTCTCACTAAAGGGTTAACAGACACAAGAAAAAACATTTTATATCATTATGGAGGGTTGATCTACATCAAATTCAATAAATAGAAAAAAAAATAAGGGATTCTTAGTGAAACGATAACATCATCAACAAAATTTCATTAAGAAAACTGCTTTTTCAATTAATATTGAAGCTTAGCTATTAGTACTATTGCTAATGATAGGACAATCGGAGAGGTTAATTGTAATGCAGGAGCTTATGACAGACCTTTTGTGAGAATTAAGAAATATTCTGTTTACGTTAAAAGCAGCAGTCCCCAGATGTTCCTTTATTAATGCAGACATGAATTCTCTTTCCTGAGTTAATGGCAACTGATTTTGGTTTAATTGCATTTGCTCGCTTCTTTCCATCATCTTTTCCTCTAATGGCGATACAAAATATCATTAATGTATTTGTCATGGATTTTTTTGCGTTTGCCAGCTGATGAAGGTCTTATATTCAGATTTTCCAATGAAGGATATATAAATTAGAATTTCAGGAGCAGGGGTAATCTACTTGAATTTTAAGGACCAGATGCTGGAACTAGTTAGGACAAGTAATAAGGAGAGGTTGTGGAATAAATTTCCTTTGTGCTAGTGCAGAGTTGCGACAATGTAAGGACAAATTACTTGCTGGTGATTGGAAGTTTCTTTTGACATTATCAATTTAAATTGCTTTTACTGAAAATTAGACAATTTCTTAACCTCCGGAGAGGAGAATTCAGGCAAGTTATTCACAACAACAAAAAAAAGAGGCAGGGTTTTGTAATTACAAATTAGTACTAATGGAAACCAAGAATGACCCCTTTAGCCCCCTTATCTCTCTCTCTCTCTCTCTCTCTCTCTCTCTCTCTCTCTCTCTCTCTCTCTCTTTATGTTTCTATGATAATGCCTTATATGTATAGGAAAGGCGTTCTTTATCTAAAATGAAAAGCGATTTCATTGAAATTTCCTATAAATTGATGGAACTGAATCTTTTATTGACATATTGAGATAAATTTGAAGGAAAAACTATCATTTTCGATACTCTGACCTGTCAAGCATTGTAATGCCATTTACCTTACGAAATTAAGCACATGAGTAATTAGGCTTTTCCAGTAATGAGTTTAAACAAAGATTATTATAATTTGCCTATTTAATCCAGCCACTTGAGTGAAATCGTTTGCAAACAAACACTTGGGATAGTTTACATACAGACTTATCACCATAAACATTCTCATAAGCCAAATGTGTGTGTATGTGTGTGCATATGCACCTTTTAATTGTTCTAATTATGATACAATAAATCATTATATAATCCTCATATAAAAGTGAAAAATGAAACTTAGATATTTGGAAATATTGGAATGCTTTCTGCCTGAAAAGTTTCAGACTAACTTTGTATTTTAAGCATTTTTCTGTCACTTTATTCCATGTAAATAAAAATCCTTAAAATAAGATATATATAAAAAGTGCTAGACTTGCATAATATCATTGAATATTCAAGAGGATTATTCGATCAGCTCAGTAAACACAAAGTAGAGCTTCATGCCATAGTGATAATACGCCTTGGGCAATTATGGAAGGCTACTACGTCGCCTACATTATCTTTCCCTTAAGCTTGTTTTGTCAGTCTAAATCTATGTAGGGTATTTCATCGACATTAATGGTAACCTGATGATAGGACATATTTTTCAGCGTAAGCTTTACTACTTAATTAAACAATGTCACGGCCCGATTTGGGTAGGCCGTGACCCAGATTCTTTGTTGGATATTAAATGAGATAGTTGGCGGTAAATATGCAAGTACAGAGAATGGGGAGGCAACAGTCAAACACCAAGAAAATGGACAACGTTTAATAACAAATTAATACCTTAAGACTAAGACCTTAAAACTAAAATAACCTTGTACCAAGTCATCTCAAAGACTTAAATGAACATACATGAAAATGTACAAGGAAATACTTAATCCTACAGAAACAAACTTAATTCCATGCAAAAATAAATACCCAAAACTTAATCACTAAACATCAAGATTATGTGCTCAACTAGAGCGGGCCCCAAAGACAATACCGTAAGTCTAACAAGAAACAATCATAAACATGAATAACCTTAATCCTACCTATCTAACTAAATAATCACTACACACAAGACATATATAAAATTAGCGATATTTTCCCGGAAAGAGAATCACGACAAGATACTTCTATCATTAATATATATATATATATATATATATATATATATATATATATATATATATATATATATATATATCAAACCTTACGCCTCGCTTATAACGGCAGAGACCAACACAACTCGTCTCTGAGCAAGTATAAAAGCGCAGGAGGTCAGCCACAATCAACTTAAGACGTCTACGAGGGCAATGTCCCTCTTCAATGAAATTAATTCTCTCAAACGAAGAAACTCGAGGTTGCACGTAAAAGAGGAAAACCTCTTACCTATGGGATGGCTCCCTACTTGGCTCCTCACGGGCTATTCAACCCCCGACGTATAATGCAGCACAAAGATCCTTGATCATGGCGAGGTACGGCGAGGTACGGCAAGGTACGACGGATGCAAATCCTACAGAGCTGGGGTCCTACGTCAGCCCCACCTCTACGTGCGCTCCTTGCGCGAGAGGGGATACAAAAAGCAAGGACGAGTCGCACGTGACTTACGTGCTTGCCAGCAAACGTGTACGTGCCGACGTCAAGAAGAAAAGCAGTCGCGAGTGACACTTTCCTCACTCGCTAAATCCTCAAAGCAGTCAAACTCGAATTAAGATAATATGGATCGCTGCAGTGTACGTCTTGTAGGGGAGAAAATATTGCCCGAATGTTTGGAAGATTGAAAGACGTGCACGTGTTTAAGGGTATGGCTAACGGTATGTCTGATCATTTTTTGGTGGAAGGAAAATTAGTTGTAGCAAAAGAGTGGGGGAATAGAGTATGTGAATGTAAAAGGGAGCTAGTGAGGGTTAAAGAGGTAATAAAACCGGGGGTAAAAAGTAAATATCAGGAAAGGTTGAAAATGACATAAGACGAAGTGAAAGGAAGAGAAACTGGCAATTTAGAGGAGGAGTGGAAGTTAGTAAAAGAAAATTTTGTTGGGATTGCAAATGATGTGTGTGGCAAGAAGGTTGTTGGAGGCAGCATGAGGAAGGGCAGTGAATGGTGGAATGAAGGAGTGAAGGTAAAAGTGGAAGAGAAAAAGAGGGCTTTTGAAGAATGGCTGCAGAGTAATAGTGTAGAGAAGTATGAAAAATATAAAGAGAAAAATGTGGAAGTAAAGCGCAAGGTACGTGAGGCAAAGAGGACAGCTGACCTGAGGTGGGGTCAGGTATTGGGTCATTCATATGAAGAGAATAAGAAGTTTTGGAAAGAAGTGAAGAGAGTAAGGAAGGCTGGCTCAAGAATTGAAGAGACAGTGAAAGATGGAAATGGGAGGTTGTTAAAAGGAGAGAAGGCAAGGAAAAGATGGGCGGAATATTTTGAAAGTTTACTGAATGTTGAGGATAATAGGGAGGCAGATATAATTGCTGTTGCAGGTGTTGAGGTGCCAATGATGGGAGATGAGAATGAGAGAGAGATTACAATAGATGAAGTGAGGAGAGCACTAGATAAAAAGAGAGTAGGAAAAGCTTCTGGTATGGATGGTGTGAGAGCTAAGATGTTGAAGGAAGGGGGTGTGACTGTACTTGAATGGTTGGTGAGATTGTTTAATATGTGTTTTGTGTTGTCAATGGTACCAGTAGATTAGGTCTGTGCAGGTATTGTACCATTATATAAGGGTAAGGGAGATGTGCATGAGTGTTGTAATTCAAGAGGTATTAGTTTGTTAAGCGTAGTTGGAAAAGTGTATGGTAGAGTAATGATTAATAGGATCAAGGATAAAACAGAGAATGCAATCTTCGAAATACAGGGTGGTTTTAGAAGAGGTAGGGGTTGTATGAATCAGATTTTTACAGTAAGGCAGATATGTGAGAAATATTTATAAAAAGGTAAGGAGGTGTATGTTGCGTTTATGGATCTGGAGAAAGCGTATGATAGAGTTGATAGGGAAGCAATGTGGAATGTGATGAGGTTATATGGAGTTAGTGGAAAGTTGTTGCAAGCAGTGAAAAGTTTCTACAAAGGTAGTAAAGCATGTGTTAGAATAGGAAATGAAGTGGGTGACTGGTTTCCGGTGAGAGTGGGGCTGAGACAGGGATGTGTGATGTCACCGTGGTTGTTTAACTTATTTGTTGATGGAGTGGTGAGAGAGGTGAATGCTAGAGTGCTTGGACGAGGATTAAAACTGGTAGACGAGAATGACCATGAATGGGAGGTAAATCACTTGTTGTTTGCAGATGATACTGTACTGGTTGCAGACACAGACGAGAAGCTTGGCCGATTAGTGACAGAATTTAGAAGAGTTAATGTGGGTAAGAGTAAGGATATGAGATGTACGAGAAGGGAAGGTGGTGCAAGGTTGAATGTCATGTTGAATGGAGAGTTACTTGAGGAAGTGGATCAGTTTAAGTATTTGGGGTCTGTTGTTGCAGCAAATGGTGGAGTGGAAGCAGATGTACGTCAGAGAGTGAATGAAGGTTGCAAAGTGTTGGGGGAAGTTAAGGGAGTAGTAAAAAATAGAGGGTTGGGCATGAATGTAAAAAGAGTTCTATATGAGAAAGTGATTGTACTAACTGTGATGTGTGGATCGGAGTTGTGGGGAATGAAAGTGACGGAGAGACAGAAATTGAATGTGTTTGAGATGAAGTGTCTAAGGAGTATGGCTGGTGTATCTCGAGTAGATAGGGTTAGGAACGAAGTGGTGAGAGTGAGAACGGGTGTAAGAAATGAGTTAGCAGCTAGAGTGGATATGAATGTGTTGAGGTGGTTTGGCCATGTTGAGAGAATGGAAAATGGCTGTCTGCTAAAGAAGGTGATGAATGCAAGAGTTGATGGGAGAAGTACAAGAGGAAGGCCAAGGTTTTGGTGGATGGATGGAGTGAAGAAAGCTCTGGGTGATAGGAGGATAGATATGAGAGAGGCAAGAGAGCGTGCTAGAAATAGGAATGAATGGCGAGCGATTGTGACGCAGTTCCGGTAGGCCCTGCTGCTGCCTCCGATGCCTTAGATGACCGCGGAGGTAGCAGCAGTAGGGGATTCAGCATTTTGAAGCTTCATCTGTGGTGGATAATGTGGGAGGGTGGGCTGTGGCACCCTAGTAGTACCAGCTGAACTCGGCTGAGTCCCTGGTTAGGCGGGAGGAACGTAGAGAGTAGAGGTCCCCTTTTTTGTTTTGTTTCATTTGTTGATGTCGGCTACCCCCCAAAATTGGGGGAAGTGCCTTGGTATATGTATGTATGTATTAGTTATGTTACATACACATTGTTCTGTCATCCTTTCCTTATCAAGTTTATAAAGTGGCTTTCAAAGTGGAATAACGATTTGTTTTAGTGTTTATATTATGAATAGGTATCATAAAGGTACACAATGAATTATTTCTCTAACTTCTATGATTTATCCTACATATCAACAATTGAAAGGTAATAGGAAATCAAAATTTCGAAAAGAAATAATTAAAAACAAATTAAATATCCTCGGTTTGGAAGTTTGATCATTCAGAAATTGGATTTTAAACCATTACCAGTAGAATATTCAGGTATTAAGATAATAAGAAGAAAAAATACAGTAGAAATAATGTACAAAGAAGTATGCAGAATTCCATGGTTAATAAAGAATTATACCTTTCTATAACACTTGATGGCAGCACTTCGTAGCTCCAGAGATATTAAAAAAAAGTCGAACTAGAGGTGATGGCATATTTGTTATACAAACAAGAATCAAACCTAGTGATTAGATTGATAAAAAGTCACGCGAAAAGTATAAGAAAAAAAGAAATAATATTAAGTGGATAAAGAACATGGAGCCAAAGGGATGTGGTAGCCTATTGGAAACGTCCCTGCCTAGCATTTTTTTTAACAGGAGTTCCAGACACTGTATGTTTCATCTGATATAGTGCAAACAAATGTTGAAATAAGACAGATAGTAACGGAAGTGTATTATGAATGATTTAGACAGTATATGAGGAGTATATTAGGAAGAATTGAAATGGTGGGAATCATGGATATATAGCATACAAACGGTGCATAATACATCATAAAAGAGCAACAGAGGGATCAGAGTAGTTTTAGTATGAAAAGTTAAAGAAAAAATTACATAATTAAGAAGTTTTGTCCGATGGTAAAGAATACTAAGGAATATTGCAGACTCTTTGGGGAAAGGTGTTCTAGAATGTAAATCTGTGTATCTATTCTTTATATTCCAGCCGTTTCAAACCACTTCTTTTTCCTTCTGAAAAACAATTCGTCGGAAGTTGAATATTGAAAGATGAGCAGAGATTAATTTCCCTCTCGTTAAATTTCGAGTGTGCAATAGTGGATGAGATATTAGCGAGAGAGCGTATGTTGATTTTTTTTGGAAATATATGAAGCCTGAGTCAATGCAATTTTACCCTCTGCTGGTGGAAATCTCTTGCTCTATTCCATGCATCACTTGTATTATGCGTTCTTGCTCTGTGTAGTTAAAAAAAAAAAAAAAAAAAAAAAAAAAAAAAAAAAAAAAAAGGTTTTCTAGCGTTTGGTACACTCCAACCCATTTGCTATTTGTTGCAAGTTTTATTTTGCCGTATATTTCTTTTCCTATGGAACAATAACCGAAGAGAAATCCTACACGGAAACTTCATTTAATCTTTTCGTAATCATTAATGATTGTTAGCGCTTCTTTCATGTCCTTTAAAGGCTGAGATACTCGAAATGATAAATAAAAAACTTAAACAATCAAAAGAATCACATATTTCCAGATCTCCTAGAGTATCGATGAGTCTTTTTTTCGACAAAAAGGCTTCTCACATGGCAGTATTGTCTTGAAAAAATAAATGTCAAAAGAGTTTTCTCCAAGCTGATGAAAACCTCATTAAACTCTAACAAAAGATATTTTTATGGCGTGTCTCAGGACAAGTAATTCCTACAGAAAGTTTCGTATTTCTTTCATTGGTAACCAAATAGCCATCCCAAACTCTGAAGCCATCTAGGTCTTCTTGGGTTGTGGTGGCCGATGTGGTAACGTCCCTGACTGGTGAACGCCAGACTGGGGTTTGAGTCCTGCTCAAACTCGTTGGTTTCTTTGGTGGCTGCAACCTTACCATTCTTGTGAGCTTAGCGTATAAGATTTAAGGGAGCCTATAAGTCTATTAGCTGAGTCCTCAGCAGCCATTGCCTGGCCCTGCTTGGTCCTAGCTTGGGTGGAGAGGGGGCTTGGGCACTGATCATATGTATATATGGTCAGTCTCTCGGGCATTTTCCTGCTCGATAGGGAAATATCACTGTCCCTTGACCCTGTCATTCACGAGTGGCCTTTGAACCTTTAAACTTAATTTGACGGTGTAGATATCTTGCAACATGTATTCATTTTCGCTTCTGTCTTTCAATTTGACATATTCAAATTTATTACTGAATGTGTGCTCGCATAGAATGATAAATGGGATTTAGATTATTTTATCTTGAATAAACTCATTTTGTGGACTCGTATATATCTTGATTGCCATTTCAAGCATTCAAAGTTAGCTTAAAATCATGAAGGTTTCTGAGAGAGGGTATTGAAAAAAAAAAAATTTATAAATAGGTTATTTAAATTATGATTCATATTCTGTCAAGTGATGATGTGAATGTTAATGGATGTGTATATGTGTTTACAGATGGGCACATAAGCATGAATTAGTGACGTGCACACAAAAACACACACACATACACACACATATATATACATAGGCTACATATATATATATATATATATATATATATATATATATATATATATATATATATATATATATATTATACATATATATATATATATATATATATATATATATATATATATATATATATATATATATATATATATATATATATATATATATGCGTTTATATGTGTTATTACATTTTCATTAGACCTAATTTTTCTTCATTCTGACGCTAAACCTGAAAGACCTATTTTACAGACGATTGCATTAAGTCGTGTACGTTTGCGTGTGTGCTAATGAAGATAAGTGTGTAGAGTACTTACACATGTATCACATCTACTTAGTGACACATAGCTCTTAACGTAAAGACAATTGGCCTCATCATGTAACATCAAAAAATAAACAAATACAAAATATATATTAAAGATAAACGAATTAATTAAGGGAATAATGAAAACAATGTAATTCCTAAACATGTAAATTTGTGAAAGCAAACACAAAAACAACATAAGAGCTTTATGTACGAAACCTTCAAAGTTCTTTCGACGTGTGTGTATATGAATGTGATTTTGCACATTTATTTAACTATATGCATATATATTACTAGATCTCAATCATTTTCCAGGTAATTGAATTATATAATAAATTTTGTTATATAATAAAGTTTTGCTATTTTCCGGGGGTTTTGTTAAAATCCAATTTTTTTTTCTAATGCACCCTCAACACAGACACAGCCTCTCTCCTCTCTCTCTCTCTCTCTCTCTCTCTCTCTCTCTCTCTCTCTCTCTCTCTCTCTCTCTCTCTCTCTCTCTCTCTCTCTCAACTAAAGAAAAAAATATGATTCACTGAAATTCATAAGGGCAAAAGCTATGCATTTTATGCTATTGAACTCTTTGCTTTGTAAATGCGTTCTACAGAAAATGTGTCGATGTTAAACATACGGGAATTGCTTTTTGGAGTTGCCTTTTTTCTTCCTCTGGCAATGAGCTAAGCAATGAAATATGACTAACAGAAATAGTGGAATGTTAACTTGTCACTCGTTGATTGAAAAAAATATATATTTTGAAGAATGCTGCAAATGGATTTTTTTTATGTCCATATAATTTTAATGATAATATTGACCAATATTTTATGAACACTTTTGAGTAATTAAACCATTTTTAATTTAGTATACATTTTAATATATATCAAATGTACGCTGGGATCAGGAACTTCTGTTTGGTTGACTATTTTGGCAATGTCAGATCCAGGTAGCTTAGTGAGTATACCAAGCAAGTTTTTTTTTTTTTATATTATTATAGTTTCTTATCATTTTAACTTGTTTCCCATGTGGCGAAATGTTTTATATTATGAAAAAGTAATAGAGGAAAACAATTGCTTTGCATAATTTAGCAGCATATGGAGAGCGTGGTCTTGTAAACAAATACCTAAAAATATAGCGCTTAAAATCATTATATAGTTGCGATAAAAATAGATTTTATGATCTCTCTTGCCTGTGATATAAATTGTCTAATAATTTTGATCAAAATCTTATTCATTAAAAGCTCGTTCTCAAAGGCCTTGTGGGTGAATTGTGACTGAATTACGCACTAAATTGGTTGGCATTCGCTAAACAGCCTCGGTATTCGTGGTTCATGACGAAACTAATTGCCAAACCTTTTTACATGTTTCCAATGGATCCCCACTGTGTTTCTTCTACTCCCAGATTTTTGAAATGCAAAAAATTTTGGTTGCCGATAGGATTCGTAATACATACGCAATGCATCCATGCTATTCGCTGTGGTCAGCCTTTATCTGCAACTCACGGGTAATTGTGTGTTGGTAGCGGAATGGGAGTGTATGTATCGTGTATGTATGCCATGGAAAAGTCAATGTGAAAAAGAAACCTGACTTCGAGGATGTCAATATTATCTGAAATACACGTTCAGGAGCTATGTTTTCTCTCACCCCAATTAAAAATAATGGCCTCTCTGCATTACAAGCCCAGGTAACTTTCTCTTGACATTTGGCTGAGATGCAAAAGGAAGATGGCAAAAGGTGTTCGCGTCCAGAAAAATAATGCAACGGAAGAAGAGGTTTAGAGTGATCAAAATCTCTCTCTCTCTCTCTCTCTCTCTCTCTCTCTCTCTCTCTCTCTCTCTCTCTCTCTCTCTCTCTCTCTTGGTATCACTTTTCTTCCGTTGAAGTAATAGTTTTAAATCTTTGCTTTAGAAATCCAAATAGAATTGAAATAATAACCGGAGTATCTTCTCATTATTGGTGTCACTTACATACAGTATTATTTTGAAATTTTCCATCATAGGTAAACATCAGGTTCAGAAATTCGTATCCCTTCTCAATCTCCCACTCCCTTTTTTTTTATCTTTATTTTTTCTACTGCAGCAAAGATTAGGAATTAAGAGTTCCAAAAGCAAAACATGCTAACCTGTTGACAAAAAGGATAACTTATTGAAATTATTCTATTCGATAACTGCAGTAAAATATATGCATTTATCGGTGGATTCACCAATATAATTATTGGTTTCCGTCAATGGGCGGAGGAGGAGATGATGATTACTATCTGAGCATGAAAGTCGAGAGAACGTATGGCCGTTATGTTACAATGCTAAGGACAAAGAAAGACTTTCACGAAGCTGTGATTGCTGACATTGATTCTATTCGTCTGTTAAGGTCCTGTTCATATGAGACAGTTTTAATAATAGCGCATATGTTGAATAACTTATGCACCTACTCAGAGTGTCTATTTCCTAATCGGACTATCTAGAAATTCGAATGGAAATGTTGAAAAACAATATGAGAGAGAGAGAGAGAGAGAGAGAGAGAGAGAGAGAGAGAGAGAGAGAGAGAGAGAGAGAGAGAGAGAGAGAGAGAGAGAGAGAGAGAGAGAGAATCCTCTTTAACAGTCCTTCCTTCATTCATGGTTCATCTGCTAAAATTTGTTTTCTGTTCTATCTGAAATTCTCTAACATTTAGTTTGTAAGGTCATCTTTTCTGTAAATAGATTTCTTAATATTGCCATTCTTTCTTTACTCTCAAATCTAAGAAGTTGCGTTGAGAAAATTGTTAAAAGTAAACAACGTTCCATTTTTGCTGTTCGTTTGTGTCGACAAAAATTTATGACATGGTGAAATATAAACGCCCCCCATCTTCTATAGAATTAAATCGGGCAACCTAAATTACTGGGTTTTACTGTTAATTAGATAGTAACCTATAATTATCAGTAAATTTTGTATGAAAAATCTTACTATATACATCTAGCATTAGCCTGCTAACTAATAAAAACATAAGATCGTAATTACATAATGGCAATTAGTGTAAATATAATAGCATTTTTAATATAACCATAATGTTTCCATTGAATTTCTGATCAATGTAAATACTAATAGTCAAAAACTGCTAATTCTATCATATTCAGAGTATATATGTTAAGACTTACAATTTAAAATCAATATGATTAGTGCTGTAAAAATTGGATAATCTTTACTGGTAATATTATTGTTTTATATGAAATAAGCTTCTTACTTAATCTTCAAACGAAGGCAAATCCTCCAAGACATTTCCAGGAATCTTGGAATCAGTAATTTGAGGACTCTTAAGACGATGATCTCCCATGTAAATTAAACAAAGATTAAATGTCAAACCTTGATATATTCTAATAAAACATTCACGAGAAGCCTAAACTATGAGACTCAGGACCCATGCTGAGACTCTGAGTTAATTATGTTTGAGGGACATCGGTTGAAGAAGAAATGTAGAGTATCTAAAAATATAATTTTATAAAAAATCACATACGAGTTTTAAGTAAAAAAGCGTAAGATTAATGAAATTCAAAGTCATATTTTTTAAGGATCTTATCTTCATAAATGACTGGATATTCTATTTCAATAATAAACTTGAGCAAGAGTTTTCTTAGAGTGGTATGGTGCCAGAACTAACTTTTTAAAAGCCAATTTACAGTCATACATTTCGAAAGGATTTTACCTTCCATAGGTGACTAGATGATTGTTGTATCATTTATATAATTTATAATTTTTATTTAGCTAAGTTATGTTTAACTATAAAAATCATAAGTAAGAGATCAGTTGTATGTTCCTCACCTACATTATATAAGTTCTCCCGAAATTAGATAAACGCAAGTGTGCATTAGTTGACTTTAACATCAAGAGGTTAGGAGAGTTTATATTATTGAAAATCGAAAAGGTTCCTATTGAGGCCTCTTTACATTGCCCCTTCCATCCCCTCAAATCACTCGAAAAAGTTAATTACCTCCAAATGAGTATTGCACAAACTAAACAAGTCATTTCAATTCCCTTAAGAAGAATTGTTGAAAAAGAGTAGGAAAGAGGAGTTGAGGGTAGAGCAATCCTTCCATGTAATTCCTCGTGAATTATGAGGGATTCCATTCGTAGGGGGAGCGAGTAAAAGTACTGAGTTAGGAAGAGGATGTGATCAAGGAGACATGCAATACAATAACATCATTATAAGTAGCAAAAAACACACTCATAATCATAAAGACGTAGACGATACACACAGGTATATATATATATATATATATATATATATATATATATATATATATATATATATATATATATATATATATATATATATATATATATAGTTTGATGTTGAATGAAAAAAGATGGGTTATTAAAAAAAATCATAAAAGAAATATTGCACCTATCATGAATTGACCTACAAAGGTTAGGATAAAATTAATACAAAAAGGTTGTAGTTTTGTAATAATATTAACATTAGATTTTATATGGAGGGGTTAAGCTTATGCTACAATATGAAGATGAGAATGGGATTATTGAATCGTGATCTAATATGTTTAATACTCTTAAATCCATAACATAAATGAAAATAGCATTATTAATCATTCTCTCTCTCTCTCTCTCTCTCTCTCTCTCTCTCTCTCTCTCTCTCTCTCTCTCTCTCTCTATGTGTGTTTACTATATGAGTCTGCCTCTCTAAAAATATGTAAATATTATCTCCTTTCCTCTTCTCTTCTTTTGTCACAAAAATAGGAAATTCTCTGAAACATAAGATAAATACAATACAACTAAATGAGCTGAGCCAAGTATCAGCATATATATATATATATATATATATATATATATATATATATATATATATATATATATATATATATATATATATATACATATATATATATATATATATATATATGTATATATATATATATATATATATATATATATATATGTATGTATGTTTATATATATTTTCTTTACAAAATATGAAAGCGAAATCTTCGAAAGGAATTTCAATCCTCGTACCCAATATCAGAAGTATGCAAGAGATGAGTAAACTTTGAAACAGATGATGGCTTATACTCTTTTAAGATGTCGATTGTAAAATATGTTTTCTTTTATGTATTTTCTGGATCTTTTCCATTTTCTATGATATATAGAAAATATTTATATCCCGGAAATGTTTTCTTAAGGCAGAGGAAAGAAAAGCAAAAGAATATTATTGATAGGGGTGAAACCTATTTCATAAAGCTCTCACCGATAATCTTTCAATTATAACATGCAAATATTATTGAATCGTAAAGAAGAAAAAGAAACAAGTATATCAGATGAATAAGGAAATCAGAGAGAATGAAATAAAGAATGATGAAAATAGCAGAAGGCATTTGCGAATAATATAAATCATAAATAAACCTTATGTAAAATAATTAGTATATTATGATGAAACCAACTCATCTAGCAAACCTTTTAGAGAAAATTGAATGATACCAGATTGAATAACTCCATTTGCAACAAATGATATTTACTTTAACTTCTACGTACACGGATTCTAGATTTGGCATACTTTGAATGTTTAGTATCTCGTGTACTGGGCTTTACTAATGACGGCTTATTAAATTATTCAAGACCCGGTTCAGGTCATTGAAATCAAGGGCTTCACTCAATAAACATAACTATTCGAAAATTTCACTTATAATTCGGATAAAAATATGAAAACTACCCCTTTTATAAGTCAGTTTGAAATAGTCAATTTCTGAGATTTATAATAGTTCATCTTTCGTGGTGAAGATTTGTATATGAATTGTATCTCTACTTTGAACTGAAATTTCTTAAATGTTTACCTAGCTTTTAACGCTTTGGTGGACACTTAGAGATATGATTATCTAAAATCCACAATAAAATATTTATCAGTACTGCAGCCTAACATAAAAAAAATTGCGAAACAGAATTTCTATGTGAAAAAGCACCGAAAAATAAGCATTATATAATACTATGCTCTACTAACACAACAGAAATTTCGATATATTTGAACTATAACTATTGGTAATCTAACTGTAATTATACACCATATGTCCTATAATGAAACCAAGATACAAAGTACATATAATGTTTTCATTTTTATTAAAAGACACTTTCATAATAAGAAATGCTCTAAAGAGCATTACATATCACTTTCCTCTACTAACATGACACAGTCACTCATGCCAAAACGTACATTATGTAAAATGTACCTTAATGATCTTTTCCATTATTAATTGAATTAGCATAAAAAAGGAAAACAGTTACAGTGAAAAAAAATATTATTCAAAATTATTGAAAATATTTACAATATTTTTAAAGACTCATGATATACTCACTGTTTATTTTTTAATAATAACTTTAATAAACTCAGATAGCTACGTTGGTAGCGTCGCGGGCTTCTGTTTCAGAGGTCCCGATTTTGCGTCCCCGCTAAGGCGCGAATAGTGTGAGACCTTCTACCGGAGTTACTCCCAAGGGTGGCACCTGGGGGGGGGGGAAGGTTAGAGGGGGCTAGTAATAGTCCCAGCTGGCTCATGGTCGCCCGAGGAGATGATGAAGGTCGTCTCAGGGAAGACCTAAAACCTGCAACTTTAACTTTTTAAAACAGATCTGTGGAATTAAGTCTTCAGGATTTGAGACTCAGATGGCAACAAATGCGACGAATTGCATGGGTCAGCAACAATTTCCCAGAACGCAGTTCAAATGTAAACGATGATAATCAGGAAGACAGCTTCTGATCATATCCCATTTTCCAAGATTTCTTTCTTTTCTTTGAAAATATCAGCAGCGTTTTGAAAATGGAAGAAAATAATCAACGTCACAACAGCTGTCACAAATTATGTTTACACAAGAGCAGTTGTTTACTCAGAGAGTGACGAAGTAAATTTTTAAGGCATCGGTCGTTTTCTTTCATATACACGACAGACGTTTTCTATAAGACCCGAGAACGTTCGGGAATTCTATATAACCAATAGGTAAGGCTGAAGACGTCGATTAATTATGAGATATTTCCAGAAGCTTTTGTTCTAGAATAGAACGAGACATTTCATTTACAATTCATTACAATGTTTTGTTTTATCTTAGCATTTTAACATTTACTGTTCTGAAATAAATCTCTCCCGCAGGTCCTATAACATAATATAGATAGATTTAATCTACGTATAACAACACAACAACAAGTTACTAATAATCCTACCATAACTATCGAACATTCGGTGTTAAATTGCACTTTGTAACTATGTTGGTCACAATGAAGCCATTGTGTTTCCCGTAGTCTGGATGGCATAGACCCTTACGGGATTAGCATGATTTCCTATTGTCTCGTCACAAGACCCGTGCATGAAAGAATTTCCCCTATTTACTCTAACTACACACAAATTTCAATTAAATCACTAGGAAACACAGCCATTTAGTTAATATTGTTTCCTGATTGCAAAATCCTATAGGATACGTTATAACCAAATTAATCTATATTTTCCTAGTGGGTAGAAGGCTGTAGGCAATATCATAACTAAAGCTATGTTATCTATTTTATTTCAATCATAAATAAAGGTCTCGGCTTTACAGAGGGCAGAGATAGATCATGGCAGATGATGGTGCTGGAGGTGCTAAAAAGACACCGACTTACTTCACCTTTGATTCCCACACATGTGCAAACACCACCACGCTCCAAATGGTCGACTGCAGACCTGAAGAGTGCTCGTATTAGATGCAACCATATGAGGTGATGAGCATTCCACTGGCTACATTCGTTACACATATAATAATTGCTGTAGGCAATATCATAACTAAAGCTATGTTATCTATTTTATTTCAATCATAAATAAAGGTCTCGGCTTTACAGAGGGCAGAGATAGATCACGGCAGATGATGGTGCTGGAGGTGCTAAAAAGACACCGACTTACTTCACCTTTGATTCCCACACATGTGCAAACACCACCACGCTCCAAATGGTCGACTGCAGACCTGAAGAGTGCTCGTATTAGATGCAACCATATGAGGTGATGAGCATTCCACTGGCTACATTCATTACACATATAATAATTGCGTTAAATAGATCCCGTAAAAGTTATTTTCTCACTAAAGGATTTATAGGACACCCTAATGATCCTAAAATATTATGGAAGGTCAATATACAGCAAACTGAAATCATAACAAACCAAATTTATGAATTCTTGGTGAAGTAATCACAGATGACATTGTCATGAGAAAATTACTTTACCAAGTAGTATTGAACCTTAGCTTTTAGTAATATTGTTAATGATAGCACAGTGGGAGAGGTACATTGTAATGCTGGAGCATGTGACAGATCATTTGTATGATTGTAGAAATATTCTGTTTACATTGAAGCAGCGGGTCAAAGGTGTACTTTTAGTTAAGGCAGATATGACATACAAGGTATTCTTTGTCATCGAAATAATGGCACTTGACTTCATCTTCATTGAATTTGCTTGTTTGTTTACAACATCTTTCCTTTAGTAGGGATAGAAATATCATTCATATATTTCCATGGATTTTTGCTCATACCAACTTATGTACTGTAGGTCTTATACTAAGGTTTTCCAGTGAATGGTAGATAGATAAGAATTTCATCACCAAGTTTAATTTACTCAAATTTTCAGGAGCATATGTTGGAACTAAATAGAAAAAAGTATAAAGAATAGGTCTTGGAAGGAAATACCATGGTGACAGTTAAGAATTTTGAAAAGGTAAGGAAAATTTACCTGCTTGTGATTCGGAATTTTGGGGCATTGTCCATTTCAATTCCTTATACTGAAACTCAGACAGTATTTCGAACCTCTATAGATGAGAATTCCGTCAAGTTATTATCAAAAATAAAAGTCAGGACTTTGTAATTACAAATTTATGCTAATGGAAAGCAAGATTGGCCCATCTCTCTCTCTCTCTCTCTCTCTCTCTCTCTCTCTCTCTCTCTCTCTCTCTCTCTCTCTCTCTCATGACAAATGCAAATCAAGAAAATATGACTGCATCATAAATCTCTGAGAACATAATTTTAACCAATCGTAACATTAATTTTTGTCACATTTTGCGAATCACAAAACAAAGCAATATCGCAGCCCCGGGATTTATTAACTGACGGATTATCAATATAGTATTTGCATGTGTACTATTTCAAAATGCGGAGCTATTGTGTGTCCATAGTATCTGCTATATAGATTATAAAGAAGAACAGATAACTGGATTCGGGCATGGATCATCTCTGTTCTATAATCACGTCATAAAGAATGACTAAACCAGCAATGTTTTTCATCCATTTTTGGTATCATATGATACAGAGTAATAGTCGCTAATAACATAAAAGAAAAAAAGAAAAAATGGTGGATATGGGACTTACCACTTAAATGAAAGGCCATACATCTGCAAATACACAACAAAACAGTGACCACAAAAGCCATTGAAAAGTTGTGGTTAAAATGCCATAAACAGTTCATATCAACGTAACCATTAAACGAGTAAATCTCGTTTTTCTGTGTAAAACCCTTTGATAAGGTATTTTTTATTTATCTAAATGCCTGTTATTCATAATCTATCCCATCATCTTTTTTTCTACTTTTTAATATTTTTGATTTTTGGATTTCTTTTAGCATTTGGATGCATTGGGATTCTGTATTTTATCATGATGAAACGTTGTCTTTTTTTTTTTTTTTGTGTAAGCCAAAGATAAATATTCAATATGTTTTGATCTACCGTTAATAATATCAAAATGATATACGAATTCTTATAATGATAATTATTTTCATCTCTGTAAGCTGAAGAGCTAAATCAGCATTCCAATAGTTCGCTTCACAGGTAGAAACTAAATCACAAAGGACTA
Source organism: Palaemon carinicauda (assembly GCF_036898095.1). Taxonomy (NCBI): domain Eukaryota; kingdom Metazoa; phylum Arthropoda; class Malacostraca; order Decapoda; family Palaemonidae; genus Palaemon; species Palaemon carinicauda. The sequence goes on from NC_090731.1 coordinate 53,581,075, forward strand.
AAAATGAGATTTCAGAAGACTGTATGATGGAATCTTTTCCTATTTTAGTAGTGATATACTTCTGTAAGTAAACAAAATAAAAAGTTTATGAAGGGGGTTTAGGACTTAATTTTCTTTTACCAAATCATCCATTTCTAAATAGCTAAAAAATATAAACCGTTTAATAAACCATAAATAATTTTGTGGTTTAATGCAACCAACTTGTAAACAGATACAAATGGATCACAAATTAAATCCTACCTTTTGATAAGGTTCCTTCTATTGGTTTACGTTGTTAATGAAGCCCTTGCGAGGCTTTGACAACGAGACAACTGCCACTAATTAACTATAGGAGACGAGTTCAGACCTATTTCATTTAACAACACAGAAGTTATGGGACACAATACACAGGTGCAAGAGATAGGAGCCTTAACTCACTCAGAGCCTGTTTTGAGTCAGATGAGCTAATTGGTGCCATTTGCATTTAGTTTGAGATTTCAATGGTCCTAACTAATTATCTCCTTTCAGGGTCGTAATGCCTAATTAACGTTTTTTCCCTTTCTTTGCGCTCAGGTTTAATCAGGAAGTGAAATATGCAATTACTATTTCGGCAATAACACTCGCAAAAAAAAAAAAAAAAGTGAGAGTGTATGGTTCTTAAAAATTCATGGCTCTACTGAAAGAATTCTTTAATTAAGTTCATTATTGGAAGAATAAAAGCAACTTCCCAGAACAGTATCGATAATCTTAACAGCCTTATAAATGTTTAATCCAGTTTGCAGAGACACGCATATATGCATACACTAACCCACACAGATAAACACGTTCACACGGCCGAAACACTTTTGTTACATTAATGCGGTTGTTTTCTGATGAATCCCACGAGCAATCAGTTTTTGCGTGAATTAATGGGTAGATCATAATTTTACATATTTCTTTACAAACATTTTCTTTCACTTTTGAAATATGAGCCCGAAGTTCTACAACAGCATAATTTCAAAGCTATTTGTGGTGATACAATTTTACTTATACTGTAGTGTGATGTATATATATATATATATATATATATATATATATATATATATATATGCATATGTATATATATATATATATATATATATATATATATATATATATATATATGTATATATATGTATATATATATATATATATATATATATATATATATACATGTACATATATATATATATATATATATATATATATATATATATATATATATACAGTATATATATATATATATATATATATACATATATATATATTATATATATATATATATATATATATATATTTATATATATATATATATATATATATATATATGTATATATATATATATATATATATATATATATATATATATATATATATATATATATATATATATATCTATATATACATATAACGGATTTTGAGCGAAGCGAAAAATCTATTTTTGGGTGAGGTAGCCATGTCGTCCTGATGGAAGTTCCTATTAGGTAGCTTTCTAGGGTATATTTGACTACAGTGATATTCCCAGAGAATTTTACCTTAAGGTATCCAGAATTCTAATTCCTGGAGCGAATATCCCTAAATAATCTCACAGGGATATCGCATAATATCAGAGGACGTATTCTTGACACGTCACATAGCTATCTTCGCCCCGAACAGTATTAATGCTTCGAGGGGGAATAGTGACAAGAATCTGAAACGAGAATGAAAAGAGAGCCGCTCATAAGGCATCTCTCCTATTCCGTTTCCAGTGTGTATCTGATGAAGGCGGTAGCGTCCTCTTTATTCCTTATAGCGATATACTAGGTTTTACAGATACTGTACTATAGGGAGGGGTCAACAGGCCCTTTTACAATAAAAGGAAGGGCGGATCCATCAGGACGATATGGCTACCTCACCCAAAAATAGATTTTTCGCTTCGCTCTAAATCCGTTTTTTGGGCTCAGGCTATGTCGTCCTGATGGAAGCTTACCAGAGCATTACTGTATCTGTGTATTCTCAATCAGTGCCGTACTCTCAAGATAGTATTTTCCTGGTCCGTCTAGACCTAGAGACCTATGATGTTACCGTCATATATCATTTCATCTAAGCATGAACCATGTTAGAGCTTCCTGCCCCCTACAGGGAAGGGTCGTACTAGACTCTGGAAAAAGTCTTGAGGAGTACATAAAAATTTATGGATGACAAAATGACAAGCCTGTATAGTGGTCTCGCCCTATACAATATGAAGCAAAGTTTGTATAAGAGTCACCAATGTCAGAATGAATTTGTGACACCTTCCCCAATGTGACTACTCTTATAAACTATTGGATAATGGTTGTATCCGCATAGAAACAAATTTTGCCTCTTTGCCACCAACCCGTCAGGGTACCACGTCAACCCTTCCAAGGAAGGGTTAGAGTGAGTGGACTTTTGCTTGAATCATGAAACAGTCTCGAAAGACATACCATGATAAAAATATCCATATTTTAATCTTAATGCTCAGTATATTTCTAAAAAATGAGTGTGGGCGAAAAAGACGCAGGGTTCACTATGAACTAGTTTATTAAGATTTAATAAACGAACATATCAGATCAACATTTATAAAATTTATAAAATGTGGATGATATGCGTAAAAGCATAAAGAAAAAAAGTCAACAGAAAATATTGTTTCATTTACTAGGAAACAGATTTGCCACTTCAATAGAATTATTAATAATAATGATATAGTCTGTATACGGTTTACATACACTAGCGTAAAAAACGCTTGGCACAAGTGTCCGTATTATGCTATAGATTACCGACGTCAATGGAACAGTTCGTAAGGACACTTTCGTGGCCTATCACTCAGCGTGTAGTAACATACAGTGACTACACGCGCACCCTCTTAATTAATCGTCCCAAATTAATTACACTGTTCCTCGCAGACTTAAAACAGAAGGTTAAAGAATTCTACCTGCTGCTACCACAGATATCATAAGTTGCTCCATTTGCTTCGCATAGTGCATAAAGAACGCCTTGGATGACTACCAGCCGGTGTGCAAACAAGGATGTTCAAAGTCCATATAATTAAAGAAATTTCATGGAAGAGGCAACTTTCCTCGGATCATGACTAACGGGTGTACTGTCTGGATCCGTTCTGCGAATAACACGGGTGAATTTCACCCTTAGTTATAGATAACTTTGAACCCAGGGTTTCTCTTCTGAACAGCTGTCCTCCCATAAAGTCTGAAGTTCTATGAATATAGACCTTTAGGCACTCCACTGGACATAGAGATGCATCTTCCTCCAGAGGGCAGGTTCTCTAGGGATCCCACCTGTTGGTGGGTAGCTTGTTCCTGGTAAGAAACGTTGGGTCTGGAAATAGATTCAGTTCTCCCTCCAAGAACTGGACGTGGCCTTCCTCTCTAGAGAGAGGCACTATTCACTAACTCTGGCCCCCAAGGCGAGTACAAACAGAAATATGACTTAAATTCAAAACATTCTAAGCACATTCCTCATTGTTCATTATTTATACAAAATGAGGAATCATATCTAATGACCAAGCAAAAGGTCTTTGGAAGCGCTGAAGGGCTAGTTCATTAAGAACGTCGTTAGAAAAGTCGACCTGTAAGGCATATGGTATCTGACTTGTCAAGGCAGGCTTGAACAATAGAATTTTGTAGGCTGCTAAACCTTGCTCATGAAGGTGAATGAAGAATGATAAATAGGAATCTGTCAGGATTTCTTTCGGTTTCTTTGCCTTGACAAAGGATAGCTATTTCTTCCCTGATGCCTCATAATGTCTTCTGGTTTCCTCAAAAAGTCTAAACCGACTTTTAAACACTGAATCTTTTTCTCATCGTTAAGGAGAGAAAATCATGAGATGTAGGTGTTTTCTGGGATGGAGCGAAGAAAGTCGACTTCTGAGACAGGGATGGATCCGGTAGTGGTACGAATTTTAATCGTAGTTCCAATGCCAGAGGGAACCACACGCTATTTGGCCACTTGTGGGCCACTATTGCTGCTTTCCCTTTGAAGGATCTCAGCATATCGAGAACCTACAAAAGGAGGTATGCGGAGGGAACAGATAGATACTGGACCATCTGTTCCAGTCCAGGGACATAGCGTCCACTGCCTCCGCTAACGGATTTTCGTAAGGGGACACGTAACGAACTATTTTCTTGTTGTCTTTCGTCGCAAAGAGGTCTATCTGCAGCTCTGGGACTTGACTTGAGATGAAGGAGAATGATCCTGCGTCAAGGGAACATTCTGACTCTATAGGTGTAAACCTGGATAGAGCGTCCGCTGTCACATTGCGGAACCCTTGAATGTGAACTGCTGACAGGTGCCATTTCTTCCTTTCCGCCAAACGGAATATGGCCAACATCACTTGGTTGATTTGAGGTGATCTCGACTCTTGTCGATTCAGGCATCTCACTACCATCTCGCTGTCTAAAACCAGTCTTATGTGGGTCGAGTGGCGAGGAGAAACTTTCTTCAGTGTCAGAAGTACTGCCATGGCTTCTAGAAAATCGATGAGAAATGACTTGAAAAGATTGGACCAAGCTCCTTGGCCTCTTCTGATGAGAGTGGCCTCCCCAGCCTTCCTTTGAAGCGTCTGTGTGGATAGTTACTGACGGGGGAGGAGGTTGAAGAAGTATTGATTTCTTCAATTGCTTGGCATTGGACCACGGCTTGAGAAGCATTCGCAGTCGAGTCGGTAGTGGTCTTATTAGATCTCTTTGCGCGTTTGATGCGTATTTTCTCCAGACTCCTGTTGCATCCTTAAGCTGTGCTCTTAGCACTGGATCTGTTATCGAAGCAAACTGTAGAGAGCCCAGCACTCTCTCCTGTTCGTGTCTTGATATCCGTTTGGATTTCAATAGTCTCTTGATGGATCCTGCTATTTCTTTCCCCTTCTTACTAGGAATGGAAAGCCGATGTGACTCCAAATTCCAGTGGATTCCCAACCACTGAAATTTTTGAGCTGGAGAAAGACGAGACTTTTTTATGTTGATCTTGAATCCCAGATGTTCCAGGAACTGGATCACTATCTTAGAAGCTTGCATGCATTCTGTCCTGGATGCTGCCCACACCAGCCAGTCGTCCAAGTAGGCTACTACTTGGACCCCCTTTAGGGGTAATTGATGGATGGCTGCGTTCGCGAGCTTCGTGAAAATCCTTGGGGCTATGTTTAGCCCGAAAGGCATGGTTCTGAAGGCGTAAAGTTATCAATGTAACTTGAAGCCTAGGTAGGGGGAGAGGTGACGATTAATTGGAACGTGCCAATAAGCGTCAAACAAGTCTATAGACACAGCATATGCCCTTTTGGGCAGTAGGGTCCTTATGTGTGAGCATTCGGAACTTTTAGTTCACTATGAACTTGTTGAGTGGCGACAAATCTAGAATGACTCTGAGTTTTTCTGAGTCTTTCTTTGGAACACAAAACAGCCTTCCTTGGAATTTGATGGACTTAATCTTCCGGATTACTTTTTTGTCTAAGAGCTCTTGGACATATTCTTCCAGAGCGGGGGTTGAGTGTTGGAAGAATTGAGGATATTGAGGTGGAGGACTGCTCCAGCTCCAGCCTAGTCCATTCTTATTTAGGCTGTGGGCCCAGGGATCAAAGGTCCAGCGATCCCTAAAAAGCTGTAGTCTCCCTCCTACTGGAAGTATCTACTTTTGCTGTTGTGGACCTGAGGCCTTGCCTCCTTGACCGTGTCCTCCCCTTGATCCCCTTTCTCTTGAAGGGCGTCTAGAAGAACCTCTGGCTGTTCCTCTGGCTCTCGAACGAAAGGAAGAAGTCTGCCTTTCGGAGGCTGGGTTAAGAACTGGCAACTGTGTCGCCATTTGTTGAGGTACCAGCTGGTACATGGTTGGAGTTTGTGCCACTATCTGAGGCACCGCGGGCACAGGAAGTTGTTGTTGATGTTGCTGTCGGTAGGGTTTAGCCGGCCGAGAGGGTGGCCTAGGCCTTTTTGTCTTCCTCTTGGGTTGGGGACCCTCATCCAGAGAAGACTTTCTCTTAAGATCTAGGCCCCCCTTTTTGAGAAGGTTCTCTGTGGCGGCCTTGTCTACTACCTCTTTAACCACTTCATTGGGAAAGAGGTCTTTACCCCAAATACGAGAGGAGATCAGTTTCCTCGGTTCATGCCTCACCGCAACCGAGGCGAACGTGAACTCTCTACAGGCTCTCCTAGCTTTAATAAAGCTATAGAAATCCTTCGTAACTGTGGCCAGATGGGTTTTGGCCACAACCATGAACATGTCCTGGTTCTTGGGGTCACTTGCCATCGTTTCTAGTGTCGTTTGCAACAACATCGATGCAACAAGTCTTTCCTTTGTCTCTTGCTCTCTACGCAAGAGAACCTCCGACAGTTTTGGAAGCGCCTCACCGAACTAGCGTTCAGCAATATCAGCTTCCAGCTTCCCGACTGAGAATGTAAGGTGTACGTCCTTCCAGTCTTCTTGGTCCAAGGGCAAGGTCAGAGATAACGGCTTGTACTCCTCCAAGGAGGGGCATGGTTTTCCTGCGTCCACCGGTTTTAAGGCAGCCTTATATCCCTTTTCCAAGAAGGGAAAGGCTCTGGTAGGAGAGGCCACAAAGGAGGGAAGCTTCTTACTCAAGCCGGGCACCTTTGAGTTAGTGAAGCCCCTCTCTTTCATCGAGCTCGCTAGTAACGTCTGAGCTTTACTATGGTAAAAATCTATGACCTCCTTCGGCTCCGTCTCCTCCTTTAAGGCTGGCTCCTTCCTAAGACTGACATAGAAGTCCGGATAAGAATCTTTGTTGGGCCAACATTCCACTTCTTCCAGGGGAATTGCTCCCAACATTTCTGAGATCACGATCTTCTCGGTTGTCATTGGGATGTGTTCGGCATACCTCCAAGGATTGGTATCCGAGCATAAAGGAAGATCCTACACGCTGAGCCGCTTCTGAGGCCCACGTGATGCTGCAAGTCTACGTATCTCCAGTTTCATTGCATCTTCCTTCTCATCATTCTTCCGTTAAATTTATTGGATCATCTCAACAATGGAAGAAAGAGTCCTTCTCAGTTCATCTGGGATAGCAGACGATGTAGAAGGAACAGGTTCTGGGTCTGGAACCGATGTAACCTACACTTCGTCGATTTCTTGCTCTTCTACTTGAGAAGCCTGGAACAGCTCCTCCTCCTGACCTTCTCTTAGACGGTCCTTCTCAGTAGAATCCTGCACCTCCGATATCCTATCGTCCAATTGGATGTCTTGAAGGGCGGCTGAGACTTCAGAATCTACCGGATTCTGAGCAATTGGTATCTCCACCTGAGGCTGGGGGATGATTGCATCAGCCGATGCTTTAGGGAAAAGGTAACCCCTCATCTTCTCATTTGGAAGGTAGGGACCTGAGGTGTTTTTCTGAAAACCCCTCACCCAGGATCGTAACGTTTCTCTGGCAACATCCCTTGACTCCGTCGACTTAGGGTCGTCAAAAGCCTCGGTAATCAGGTTAGAACAAACTGTACAAACCTGAGGGTCCCAATGCCGGAGATTACCTCTGGAGGCTGCGCATGCTGCGTGCCTCCTGCAATATTGATGTCCACAGGAGTTCTTACTGTGGACATTACAGAACACACTCCCGCACTTCGGATGGTCCTCCTGTAAAGAGAAGAAAAATCCATGAGTATCAAGTGAAGGCTTTCACTTATATTGAGACATTTAGCTTATAGAGAAAAGCTATAAAAGTTAGAAGGAAAGACACATACTTGTATTTCCTGTTCAGTCAATTGCTGAAACCTCCCGAGATATTAAAACTAAGGTTAATTCTATTCTAGAATACCTTATGTAATTTCCTAAACGGAAATTTAAGGTGTAGTTCACACCGTGAGATGAAGTTTTAATATACGGGATAGAAAGAATACAGAAAGAACATACTTTCTATATATTGTACGGTCTCAACAAAAGGCTGTACAAGATAACATTAAGTATGATGAAGAGCTTTAGTGTTATCACAAGCTCTGTACAGCAGTTACTGCTAATGCAGAGTGTACTACACTACGAATACAGAAACTACTGTACATCGCATGCTGTTGTGCCGGCGTGCGCCTGCACGTGCCGGCCGGCATCTACCCCTGTATAGTTCAAAGATATACTATCTTTAACTAATAGGCGGCAGCCCACTGATTCGCGACTGTGTGCCGGCCGGCAATCATTGCCAGC
>NC_090731.1:53594225-53601725 GCF_036898095.1 Palaemon carinicauda
AGTATAGACCCAAATACGCTGGCTCTACTTTGTGTTTCCTAGGCTGTATTCGTTTCAAATACACACGATTACCCCACAAATACTTTTACCGGCGCGGTTTTGAACCGACCATCATACTTTGAGCTGAGATTTTCATTAGCTCTTTCAGTGGTGTTCATTACTCTCCTCAACAGATTTATAAATTATAAACGGTAGTGCTCAGTTGAATAATTTGGTAATTGTTGCGAATTAATGAGTACCGTATATGATAACACAGGATCCTGTCCATACACTAAAAAGAAAGGCGTGTCCCTGAGCGAAGCATTATATGCAATTTTCAAAGCTAGCTCAGCTGTAGGAAGCATGGGTGCCAATGAAGGGGGTCATCAGCCACTAATTAACGTAAAATTCGCACTACTTCCCTTTTATGCGATTCCACTAATCCATTTGGTGTTCAATTTTCATCAAGTCTGTGACCGATTTCACCACCTTATTTGTAAACTGAAGACCATTATCACCTATCAAAATTTTCGGGTAACCAAACCTAGTAACGAAAGAGCACAGTGCCTGGGCTAATGAATTTGCAGATTTATCCAACATTGCATAAGTATGAGTGTACCGAGTAAATGCATCCACAAATACACATATACTTATGTTGTGTTAATCCAATAAGTAATCGTCCTACTACATCCATATGCACTCTATAAAATTTAATAGGAACCACAGGCCACTTTCTGGCTTCCGGTACAGTGTTTTTATGTTGTTTGAAACAGTTACAAGCATGACAGCCTTTTATGCAAATCTCTATATATTTTTTATACTTAACCAAAAGAAGGATTCACGTGCTCTCCTTAATGTTCTATCAATCTCTAAATGCCCTTCGTACGGATTTGAATGTACAATGTGGATGGCTCGTTTAATTAAAGAGGGAGGAAGAACTACCCGTGCACAAAATTCCCCTCCTCTCTTCTCATAAGCACAATATAAGACATCATTTTCAATAAAAAATTTCTCACGAGGCACATTCAGAAATGACGGATAACTCTCAGATTCCCCTTTAATCACTGCTTGCACTCTTTCCATCCATTCCTCTTTTTTTCTGTCCCTCTCGGACTTCTTATATGTCCCAACCTCCCAAGTCAATCAAACCTGCATCATCAGGGCATTCATTCTGGACACCCCTAATCATGTCCTCGGTCACACACATGTATTCCCCTTTGCCGTCCGTATCTCTCTCTCTCTCTCTCTCTCTCTCTCTCTCTCTCTCTCTCTCCCCGTTTTCTGAATGCTCATCGGGAGAATTTTCATCCCGTTCTCTATTCTCTATATTTTGATGGTGGTCTTCAATATTTTGGTTACGTTCTTCGTTCCTCTTTTGTGCCCTAGTTGTTACTCCTATTACTGCACCTCTAGAGAGATCATCAGCTCTCTTGTTAGCTTTACCTTCTATGCGGTGAAAACCCTTTATATCAAACTCTAACAATCTCTCAATCCATCTTGCTTGACGAGAGGTCAAATAATTTTTTTAATACAAATCACGTAAAGGGCGATGATCAATTTGCAACACAATCGACTGACCTAATAAACAGAACTGATGCCTCCATAATACCCAAAGAATAGCCAAAGCCTCCCGATCGAATGCACTATAATTCTTTTCTGCCCCTTTTAACGCCCGGGAAACAAAACAAATGGACTCAGAAAATTTCGTCGAGAAACTACGCCACCAATAGCTACGCTACTCACATCTGTTGTCACTAAAAACGGGCGATCAAATCTAGGATATGCAAGCAATTCATTGCTAGTTAAGGCAGTTTTCAAATGGTTAAAGGCCCTTGCTTCTCCCCCTCCCTAATTTATTATTTTTTGTTTCTTTATCTATTTAAAACAATTTCTTCTTATTACACTGTAATTGTTCAGTTGCCACTTTTCACTTTGTAAGGGTAGAAGAGACTCTTTAGCTATGGTAAGCAGCTCTTCTAGGAAAAGGAAACTCCAAAATAAAACCATTGTTCACTAATCTTAAGTAGTGACATAGCCTCTGAACCATGGTCTTCCACTGTCTTGGGTTAGAGTTCTCTGGCTTGAGGGTACACTTTGGCACGCTATTCTATCTAATTTCTCTCTTTCTTGTTTTGTTATAATTTTTATAGTTTATATAGGAAATATTTATTTTAATGTTGTTGCTATTCTTAATATATTTTACTTTTCCTTTTTTCCTTTCCTCACTGAGCTATTTTCCTTGTTGGGGCCCCTGAGCTTATAGCATCCTGCTTTTCCAACTAGGGCTGTAGCTTAGCAAGCAATAATAATAATAATAGTAATCTAAGGGTCTTGCTATCTCTCCAAAACCTCTTATGAATTCACGGTAATAACCAGCAAGCCCAAGGAACCCAGCTACTTCCTTAGAGTTACGTGGCCTAGGGAAATCTCTAATAGCCACTACTTTACTGTGGCAGGGCTGGATACCTTCTGGGGTTATTATGTGACCTAAAAACTCGACGGGTTTACAGAAAAATTTGCACTTTGACAATTTTATTTTCATACCATCACGTCGCAATGATTCTAAAACTTTACGAATATTATTATAATGTTCTTCGGCCGTTTTCCCTGTAATTATGATATTATCTAAAGAAACAAGAACATTATGGCCAATTAAGGGTGACAAAACAGCCATCATTACTCTAGAGAAATGACTTGGAGCATTTTTAACACCAAAAGGAAGAAAATTAAACTGAAATAATTGATCGTTAGCTATTAAGGCCATTTTACACTTAATGTCTTCCTGAATGGGTATTTGATGGTATCCAGATTTTAAATCAACAGTTGTAAAATATTTCCTATCCCGTACTTTCACAAGTAATTCTTCGATCGAAGCCAATGGAAATGCATTATCCTTAGTGACTGCATTCAATTTCCTATAATCAACACACAATCTTACCGAGCCATCCTTTTTCCTAACAGCTTCAATTGGAGAAGCCCAGGGGGATTCGCTCTCTTCGATTATCCCTTGTTCCCTTAATTTCCCTTTCTATCTCTCCCTGGAAACGAATGGGTACCTTATAAAGCCTTGACCTGATTGGCTCCGCTTGCCCAATTTCAATGCTAAAGGAAATCGATCAATCCTCCCGGGTGGCTCATCTCAAATTGCAATTACATTGGAATAATTATTGACAATGTCACTAACTACGGGCTGATATTCTGAGGGACATAATTTTTGCGCATGCATAATCAAATTCTGAGTGCGTTCGTCCGTACGGGCTGGAGTTGTGGCTCCCAACATCCCATTATAGGCAATTTCACTTAACTCGAATTCACACACAAAATCACTTCCTAAAACAACTCTTTTATTTGACAAATTAACTATCCTTATATCAGCTCTGCTCTCTTTAATTCATGTCAAACTCTCTAATATCATATGGGCCCAATTATCATTGGGTTTAACAACTACCTTGGTTCCTTCCGCATGAGGGCGACACGGGGTCACAGATATGCTCGTAAAGGTCTGGGGGGACAACACTACTCCTTTCTCAGGTACAGCTGTTACCCTACTTAAATGTCTCTCCGAGCTAACACATGCACTTACTGTCTCATGACTTGCTATCGGCAAAATAAACCCTCCTGCTTTTACTGATATTGTATCTTTTCCCCCCAAAATGCAAATTTGATTATTAGAGATAAAGTCTATTCCTATGATAGCCTCGATTCCTGGAATTTCCAAGGTGAGCAAGATAAAAAAATCATGTGTAAACTTCACAGACCCCACATTTAATTTGACGATTGTTGTATGGTTTATGTGTAGTTTATTTCCCCCTGGCGTGTCAAGAACAATGCATGCTGCTGGCTGTAGCGGATTTGAGGAGAATTATTTTTCAATCAATGAAACACTGGCTCCCGTGTCAATCAGCGCTCTGATGGATTTATCTTGCAGGTTGATCCTAACTGCTAACATTCCCAGACGGCCATTACGAGATATGGGGCACGGGCCAATGACCTCAGCTGCCTTGCCGCTGGCCCCTGGTCCTCTCCCTTGTGCTGCAGGGGTGAGGTCCAGGGTACTGATGGATGTCCTAGTGCCTGCTCTGTCACGGCTGTCGTCACTACTTCCTCGTCTACTACTTGTGATATCATGGTGGGGGGGGGGGGGCATCAAACTCCCTCTTCTCCCCCTTCCACTGTTCCCTTTTCCTCGGACGTTGGGCGGGGGGAGGTGTGCGTGTGCCCCGGCCCGCCCGCCCTGGCCGTTTTTTGCTGTGCACTCTTGAGATAGATGACCGTAGGCCTGACAAGTGTAACAGCGGGGGGACCCTTGGGTGGGGCACTCCACTCGTCGGTGCCCCTCTCCCCCATAGTGCCAACATCTAAAGACTCCGCTAATCTGCTGACTGCATTCCCCCTTACCACTCTTCGGGGCTCAACTTTCTCTCATGGCTGCCAACTTCTCGGAATCAGCCCTATTATTCCCAGTCGTTTTTTCTTCTGGCACTCTGTCTAAAATGTTTTGTATCGCACTTACTACATCTGCTAACGAGCAATTGTCATCGTACAAATAACCACATAAATACGGGTTTACTACTCTGCGAATATGTTTATGGACAATTGCCTTTTTATCACCTTCAGTGAGATTGGCACACCAGGTAGCAAACGAATCGCAATCCCGAAAAATGCGAGTTGTAAAACTAAGAACGGATTCACCTTTCCGTATTTTGGGTTTGTATTTTTCTTTTAGGTCTCCCTTCCTTGCATCAGGCAAGGCATACTTCTCAATTAAATGTCGTTTTATTTCAGTAAAACTTCTTAAACATTTTTGTGGCCAACACATTTCCTCCATTACTGGAGCGTCTTTCAGCAATCTAATTACTTGAATTGCTTTTTCTCTTTCCAACCATCCATATGTATCTACTTCAGAGTCTCTCAAAAACACTTCAATCGATTGAAACCCTTCGTTAGGCCGTTGATCATCGAAAGGCCTAACACTTGCCTGCAACTTTCGAACTACGATTCGTGTATCTTCACTCAACTGTGCATGTGTACTTTCACTTGTGTGCGTTTGAACTTTGTCCATGTATGTCGTATATGCTGTGGTTGCACGCCGCTCCTGTTCCCATTCACCAACAATCTGGTTATTAACTGTTGCAAGTTATCTAACTTATTTTCCAACTCTTGCATTCTAATTTCCTGTCTATATTCTTCATCGGCAATGCTATATCCCACTGCTCCTTCATTCTCATCTCCTGCAGTAACAGCGTCTATGTTAGTCGTTGTGTATCTAGGCATCTTGAACTTTTATTTCATCAGCTAAAAGAACAACTTCACTCAGAGCATACAAAAACAGACATATTTTCTACACCTGACACCATTATGACCCGTGCAGACGGATGATAAGACGTCGGCAAATGGCTTTTCTTCATTTATTACAAAAGGCTCGTTTGTAAGTACGCTATACACAACTACCCTCTCAGGTGAGGGACTTGCCAACTCGAGTGGTCACCGGCAACTAACTACTCCTTTCGTTACCAAAATGCAACCATTACAAAACATGCTGACACATAGGTTTTTGTGGAATACTCATGAATATTGAGTTCATTTACCTTGACATAAAACACACACATATATACTGTACATGAATGAGGACATATATATATATATATATATATATATATATATATATATATATATATATATATATATATATATATATATATATATATATATATATACCCTTATATATACATATATATATATATATATATATATATATATATATATATATATATATATATATATATATATATATATATATATATATATATATATATGTATGTATATATAAGGGTATATATATATATATATATATATATATATATATATATATATATATATATATATATATAAGTGGTACCTCTACATACGAATTTAATCCGTTCCACAACCGACTTCGGATGTAGAAAATGTTCGGATGTAGAAACGAATTTTCCCATAAGAATACATTGAAATAGGATTAATCCGTGGTTGAGCCCAAAAACCTATGATAATTCCTTAATAAATTACTACACATAATTACACATGACAATATGCACTCTAAATTAGATAATAGACATGTAAAAAAGAATAATTATCAAGAAATAATAAATAAGAAACGGGTTTTTAGCGTCACTTTACCTTAGAAAGTCCAGCGCAGGTATTGGTCTTGCTACGCAAAGAGGAGATGGACGGGTGGCGAGGAGGTAGAGGGGGTGACTACGATAAACGTACACTACCGTAACTTATTCTAACTTACACTAAGTGAAGTTTAACGTAACTTAGCTTTTTAATTTTTTTTTTCTATTTTATATTTTCTTTTTACATTTTCTTTTTTCTTTTTGATGATTAATTTTAATCACTTTCACTCTCTCCACTTAAAATTTATTGAATTTTTTTTCTTCACTCTTTGCCGTTTTCTTTGAACCACTTCCTTCCTCTTCATCACGAGTTCGCTTTGTAGTCTTTTTAAAGAAGCTATCGATAGAAAGTCGCTTGGTACTGCTTTTCAGAATGTTTCGAAAATTAGTTAGGCAAACACCATCGAACTGCGCAACTACACGACAAACCTGCTATTTTTTTGGATGGTATTTGTCGATGAAGTCGACCACGTCTTGATATTTTCCTAACATCTCTTTTATTTGCGCCGAACCTAACATATGTTCTACCTCCTCGATCCCTTCCTCGTCATCACTCAAGTGCTCAGACATAGCATGGAGTTCCTTGAGCTCCTCTGTGGTAAGTTTGTCGTGATGTTCGGCGACGAGTTCCGTGATGTCATCTGCGTCGACCTCCAGACCCATGGACTTGCCAAGGGAGACCATTTCCCCTACGTCTTCCGCTGCACCCACCACGGGATCAAGTTCGGGGTCAAAACCCTCGAAATCTCGGGGAGAAACTGCATCAGGCCACAGCTTCTTCCAGGCAGAATTCAGTGTCCGTCGAGTTACTCCCACCCAAGCCTGATCTATGATCTTCAAGCAGTGCACGATGTTAAAGTGGCTTTTCCAAAATTCACGCAAAGTTAAGTTTGTGCTTTGTGTGACATTAAAGCACTGCTTGAATAGGTGCTTGGTGTAGAGCTTCTTGAAATTCGAGATGACTTGCTGGTCCATGGGCTGGAGGATAGAGGTGCTATTCGGTGGAAGATACAGCACCTTTATGAACTTGAATTCATCGAAGATATCATCTTTAAGTCCGGGGGGGGGGGGGGTGAGCAGGTGCATTGTCAAGGCATAGCAGGCACTTCAAAGGCAATTTCTGCTCATGAAGATACTTCTTCACAGAAGGACCGAAAACTTGGTTAACCCATTGTACAAAGAACTGCCTAGTGACCCAGGCCTTCGAATTGGATCGCCAGAAAACATAAAGCTGGTCCTTATCCACATTCTGTGCCTTAAAGGCCCTAGGGTTCTCAGAATGGTAAACCAGTAAGGGCTTGACTTTAAAGTCCCCACTAGCGTTGGCACATAGGGCAATAGTCAACCGATCCTTCATTAGCTT
>NC_090731.1:53604225-53616725 GCF_036898095.1 Palaemon carinicauda
CCCGTGCTTGTAAGTCCGGCCTTGCTTAAGGAACTCTAGGCGTAACAAAAAAAAGAACAATGGAAAGGTCGGCAGTCGGCAATAAGGCAAAGAATACCGACGAATAAAAATTAGGAAAAATGGGGAGCACACAAGATAATTATATTTTAATTTAAGCCACAAGGAGTTTCGCCTGGAGTTTGATGGACCGTGGATGATAATTCAGCACAGCAATCACATTCCCTGGAAAGGGAAATAAATTAAATTATTAACAGTACACTTACTTCTACAGGCTGAAACACGATGAAGTCGTGTGGTTAAAACTTTTAAGCAAATTAAATGAAAGTGCAAAGCTTAGGGATTCAAGCACTACACGTGAGAATCAACTTTGTCACAGGGTGAATTAAATAAGATTATGAGCAAAGGGCAC
Source organism: Palaemon carinicauda (assembly GCF_036898095.1). Classification (NCBI taxonomy): domain Eukaryota; kingdom Metazoa; phylum Arthropoda; class Malacostraca; order Decapoda; family Palaemonidae; genus Palaemon; species Palaemon carinicauda. The sequence goes on from NC_090731.1 coordinate 53,604,635, forward strand.
AAGTGGTTGGGATACAAAAAAAAGAATAAAAAGTTTCAGTGGGTAGGATTGTTCTTTAACGGATAAAAGGAAATAATGGGATGTGATTAGGAAAGGATGGGAGGCTGGGTAAGTATGATGAGGATCTCAAAATCAGACACCTTACCTTAGTTAAAAGGACTCTGGTTCCTTCCTTGTGGAGGGTATGCACAGGTCCTGCCTCCCTGATATCTTGAGGGTGGAGGTAGGTGATGTTCCTCTCACAGAGGCTGGGTAGCGGAGGCTGAATGCCCAGCCGCTCCTAAGCCGACTGAACTCCCTTTTGCCCCTAAGTGTGGTGGGGTGGGGTGGGGGGGGAAATCGACCTGACTGTTGTCCCATTGGTCAGGCCTTGTCACATGTCCCGGCAACCCCATCAATAGGCATCCTCTTTCTCCTGGGATCTCGACGTCGCCACGTGGTTTGTAAAAGATGTCTGGAAATGAGACCTCAAAGGAAGTAGACTGGTATAGGATGGTTGGACGTGGTGAGGCTCTAGGCAGGGTCCCAACGCACATGGCATTTCGACTCATCCTTGCTGGCGGGGTTTTTTTATTTGCAAAAAGGTGGCGTAATTACCGCCATTAATAACAGCCCCCTATTTTAGTAGAGATTTTGTCCTAGAACAGGAAAAGAACTCTGCAAGCAAGATCTGAAGCCACTAGCCGTAATGACTCCTCCCTCGGTGAGTATCACTACGATAATGAATTAATTTCTAAGCTGCAACTAGGGTCCTAATATTATGTTATTTTGATAGTAAATTAACTTCAAGTGCCACATAGAAATAATCATGCGGTTGTGAGGCAACAATTAAAAAATGAAAAATGCAATGACAGTCAAAGTTAAGTGACCTAGTGCAGTGGGACACATGAAAATTAAAATAAATTGACATATCATATGCAAAAAGATAAAATAAATACATAAAAATACATTAAATGCAACCAATATTGCCAAGATGGCTCCTCAAGTTTATCTACCTGGGGAGACACCAAGGCCAATTAAAAATTTTTCCATAAAACCTAGATTAACCTACTGACTATGGTTACGTTATGGACATGGCACTGTGCATTGGGCACTAATGCCAGGAGAACACATTTGTTATTCTCTCATATGAGCTCTTTAGGCGCTTGACCTTCCACTCCGGATGTTTATGGGTCATTCTAAAACAATCTCTAGGAATCCATTCAGTTATTCTTAATATCAATTTATCATCTGACATTCTCAATTTATATCTTGTCCACATCCATTTCTTTTTCTTTATGTTACAATGTCCTCTACTTTTGTCAGCTCTCCTATCCATGTTGCTCTCTTTCTGTCTGTCTTTTATTCACATCATTATTATTTTCATAGATCTCTGACTAGTAACTACTGTACCTTATATTATAAGGCTTTAGTAAGGCTCCAAGTTCCTGGTGCATAAGTTGATAACGGTAGGACTATATTACTAAATACTTTTCTCTTTAGAAAAAAGTGGTACTTTAAATTTCATAATCTCATTTCTTTTACCGAAAGCTTTCCATCCCATGCTTTGCCTTCTTTAGATTTCGTTCTCGTGTCTCTGGAAAACACTTCTGATCTGTCCAAGGTGCGTATATTGATTACTAATCTCTGGAAGATTGTCCATGACACTTATTTCTTGTCTCTAGCTTTGCATTGAACATTATGTTAGTTTTACTCATATTCATCTCAAGTCCTACATTGCTGCTTTCCCAATTCAAATTGTCTATCACGTTTAATGTTATTTTTTACAATTTCACAACCTAAATTCTTAAAAACTTATAGGCACGCTGTAAGTAATTTAGGAAAAATGGGTCTCCTTTTCTACCTACTTCCTCAATCGGAATTTTCTCACTCAATTTACATAGCTTTCGGATTGCTACACTTCCTGTATAGATATCTTCTGGTGTTCTAACATAATCTCCATGTGTTTGAAGACCTCTCATTACTGTTGAATTTTTATAGAATCAAAAGCTTTTTCTTAATCTCTAAATGTCATAATCTGCGGATTTTTCCATTAGCTTGTCATCTCTTGAATACCCGTTCTAAAGCCTGCATGCTCTCTTGGTTAATAAAAGTCTTGCTGTCCTTTTATTCGGCTTAGTATAATCAATATATCAGTGAAACTAAACTTATTTGGCGATAATTTTTTTTCAGGTCTTTTGGGTATAGCTTTTTGAGAATTACTGTAATGATAATGTGACAGGCCAAGAGAAGGTTGTGACTCAAAGGTAGGATGAAAGCAACTGAGTAAATTTATTATAGAACACTCTCCTTTATATACAAAACCTCAAAGCAACAATATGTATATATATATAAATATATATATACACACATATATATATATATATATATATATATACAGAGAGAGAGAGAGAGAGAGAGAGAGAGAGAGAGAGAGAGAGAGAGAGAGAGAGAAATCTATATATATATATTTATACATATGTGTATGTATATACAGTATATATATATATATATATATATATATATATACATATATATATATATATATATATATATATATATATACATTTATATATAAATATATATATATATATATATATATATATAAATATATATATATATATATATATATATATATATATATATATATATATATATATATATATACATATATATATATATATATATATATATATATATATATATATATATATATATATATATATATATATATATATATATATAGGTATATATATATATATATATTATATATATGTATATATATATATATATATATATATATATATATATATATATATATATATATATATATATTTATATTGTTACACGCCCGTGCTTGTGAGTCCAGCCTTGCTTAAGGAACTCTGGGCGTTAACAAAAAAAAGAACAATGGAATAGTCGCCAGTCGGCAATAAAAAAAGGAATACCAACAAATAGATATACTTAAAACATTTAAAAAAGAAAATTAGGAAAAAGGGGGAGCACACAAGATAATTACATTTTAATTTAAGCCACGAGGAGTTTCACGTGGAGTTTGATGGACCGTGGATGATAATTCTGCACAGCAATCACATTCCCTGGAAAGGGAAATAAATTAAATTATTAACAGAGCACTTACTTCTACAGGCTGAAACACGATGAAGTGCGTGGTTAAAACTTTTAAGCAAATTAAATGAAAGTGCAAAGCTTAGGGATTCAAGCACTACACGTAGGAATCAACACTGTCACAGGGTGAATTAATTAAGGTTTGGAGCAAACGGCACACGTGGTTGGGATAAGCAATAAGATAAATATTTTCAGTGAGAGGATCTTTCTTTGAAGGATAAAAGGAAATAATGGGATGGGATTAGGAAAGGATGGGAGGCTGGGTAAGGATGATGAGGATCTCAAAATCAGACACCTTACCTTAGTAAAAAGGACTCTGGTTCCTCCCTTGTGGAGGGTATGCACAGGTACTGCCTCCCGGATGTCTTGAGGGCGGAGAGAGGTGATGTTTCTCTCACGGAGGCTGGGTAGCGAAAGCTGAATGCCCAGCCGCTCCTAGGCCGACTGAACTGCCCTTAGCCCCAAACTGGGGCGGGGGGAGAATTGGCCTGACTGTTGTCCCATTGGTCAGGCCTTGTCACGTGTCCCGACACCCCCATCAATAGGCCTCCTCTTTCTCCTGGGATCTCGACGTCACTACGTGGTTTGTAAAAGATGTCTGGAAATAAGACCTCAAAGGGAGTAGACTGGTATAGGATGGTTGGACATGTGGTGAGGCTCTAGGCAGGGTCCCAACGCTGATGGCAATTCGAATCATCCTTGCTGGCGGAGTCTTTTTATTTGCAAAAAGGTGGTGTAATGACCGCCATCATTAAGCAATGTCTGAAGCCACTAGCCTTAATGACTCGTCCCTCCTGCGTCTCACCACGATAATGAATTAATTTCTAAGCTGCAACCAGGGTCCTAATTTTACGTTGTTTTGATAGTAAATTAACTTTAAGTGCCACGTAGAAATAATCATGCGGTTGTGAGGCAACAAATAAAAAATGAAAAATGCAATGACAGTCAAAGTTAAGTGACCTAGTGCAGTGGGACACATGAAAATTAAAACAAATTGACATAACATATGCAAAAAGATGAAATAAATACATAAAAATACATGAAATGCAACCAATGATGCCAAGATGGCTCCTCAAGATTATCTACCTGGGGAGACACCAAGGACAATTAAAAGATTTTCCAAACAACCTAGATTAACCTACTGACTATGGCTGCATTATGGACATGGCACTGTGCATTGGGCACTAATGCCGGGAGAACACATCTGCTACTCTCTCATATGAGCTCTTTAGGCGCTTGACCTTTCAGTTGTAGTTCTGGAGGTCTATGCTCCACCTCCTGAGCCCTATATTCCTATTACGTAGCTCAGTTAAGTAGTTTAGAGAGTTATGGTCCGTTAGGAATGTCAGTGGGAATTTTTGGTCCGCTTGATTGGCATTGGCACACCTAGTTGTCACAGCTTCGAGGCAGCGCTTGGAATGATCGACCTCTGTTAGTCGACAACAGTTCCCACACTTACTCCAGGTCAGGGAACCTACATACTCCACCAACACCGCGAAAGGAATACTTATTCCAGCCTCGTCCAATTAGGCAGATGCTCTAGAGTCTTTCAGCCTCTCGTCCAAATGCTGGAATCTGGTGACCTCTGGCTCCTTGAGGTCTCTGGGCTGATGGGTGGCTTCTTTTGCATCCTCTGAGACCTCTGGCCCGTTGGTTGAGGTAGCCCTATCGCCAGTGGTGGTGACTATCACAGCTTCATCCGAAGAGAATTTTCAGGTACTAGGCTCAGACTCATGGCTGGAACAGGGAGACTCTTGGCCCTCCTCTGAGACCTCTGGCATGGTGCTTGCAGTAGCCCTATCCCAAGTGGTGGAAAACAGCACACCTTCACCAGAATTAACTTCTGGCGTATGAGGCTCAGACTCACTGCTGGAGGAGGAAGACTCTTGGGCCTCCTCACTTAGCCAAGCTACCTCACCAAGGTCAATGTTACTCAACCAGTCATCTTCCTCTGCAGGTCGCGTCCTCACAGTTTTAGGCTATGGCTTAGCAGCCTTCTTGCACCTGAGGGGCACTTGCTGTACGGCCTTCATGGGCTCTTGACCCAAGGGTATGTCGCAGCCCTCATATCTGAGACTGCTCACTACCCTTAGTCCGCACTTCCTATGGAGCTGGGGCTTGGTTATCTTGAGCTCCACTGTAGGGAGTTCTTTGGTGACTCCTTCCATGCACTGGACCTCCCTGCAGTTGTCCTGCTGGACTTTGGCAACATGGGGTTGAGGGGGCGAGTTCTTGAGCAGTGCTAATCGGGTGTCTATTTCCCACTTCTTTAATTCATATGCTTTCGCTCTTTCTCTCGCATACTGCATCCTTTCTTGCTCTGTTCTTCTCCGGGCATTGGCTTTATCCGTGAGTTCCCGCACATACCTTCGCAATGCCTCTCCCTCATAGCCTTGTCGTTCTTCCAAATCCACAAACGCACTGATTTCAGCAATAGTCATTTTGCTAATTTCTTGTGAACACAGCGACCAGAAAAAACTCAACAGCACAAGGTACGATGTTGACCGTGCAAGAAATTACACGGATGGGAAAGACGCTCTAGCCTACGCAAGAGTCTCGCGGAAGAAAGGATAAAGATGGAGCTGGGTAAAATGTGCACTGGCTGTAAAAAATGCCTCTCGAGAAAAAACTATCACCAAATAGTAAGCCTCGCAAGTAATTGACCAGGAGCCTAACTTGAAAAACAGGGAGCACGCCAATGGGTGTGTGTGCAGGCTGTCTAGTTGCAATGCGTCCAAAACAAGTAACGATATATATAAAACTGTGTTAGACAATAAAAGATGGAATCACAACTATGGGTGACCCTCTATGCTAGACATAAAAATATTGGAATCACAACTATGGGTGACCTTCTATGCTAGTCAATGGAAAAAAATGGAATCATAACTATGGGTAACCCTCTATCCTAATCATAAAAAAATGGAATCACAACAATGGGTAAATCTCTATGCTAGTCATAAAAAAATGGAATCACAACTACGGGTGAACCTCTATGCTAGTCATAAGAAAAATGGAATCACAACTGTGGGTGAACCTCTATGCTAGTCATAAAAAAATGGAATCACAACTATGGGTGAACCTCTATGCTGGTCATAAAAAAAAATGAAATCATAACTCTGGGTGAATCTCTATGCTAGTCATAAGAAAAATGGAATCACAACTCTTGGTGAACCTCCATGCTAGTCATAAAAAAAACGGAATCTCCACGATGTGTGACCCTCTATGCTAGTTATAAGAAAAAATGGAATCTCCACGATGTGTGACCCTCTATGCTAGTCATAAGAAAAAATAGAATCTCCACGATGTGTGACCCTCTATGTTAGTCATAAAAAAAATGGAATCTCCACGATGTGTGAACCTCTATGCCAGTCATAAGAAAAAAATAGAATCTCCACGATGTGTGACCCTCTATGCTAGTCATAAGAAAAAATGTTTCTCCACGATGTGTGACCCTCTTTGCTAGTCCCAAGAAAAAATGGAATCTCCACGATGTGTGACCCTCTATGCTAGTCATAAGAAAAAAATGGAATCTCCACGATGTGTGACCCTCTATGCTAGTCATAAGAAAAAATAGAATCTCCACGATGTGTGACCCTCTATGCTAGTCATAAGAAAAAAAATGGAATCTCCACGATATGTGACCCTCTATGCTAGTCATAAGAAAAAAAATGGATTTGTAAAAATGTGTGGGTGTGTTTCTGCAACACCACCACTTGTAATTCTGTGACTTAAAGCAAAGTTTGTATTTATACTTAAAGTGTAATAAATTAAATAAAACAAACAATGTCACTGAGTTTGCTTAATGCTTCGCTAAGAAAATCAACCCCTTTACATATTTTCCCTTTCGTAAAAAAAATGAGTTTAAGAAATTACACTTCCCAAATATTTTATCTAAATGATCGTATACCCTGACTGAAAAATGAAATTGAATGTGATATCGTAGATCCTTTATATTTAGGTTAACAATTTTACACAATCATACGAAAATTACCCCTTCCAAAAATGTACATGAAAATAATATCCCACGGAAAAGTAACAAAATGAAATTACATACCCTTACTATCAAAAGAAAAAATCGAAATAAGGATTGCCACATGTTATTACCGTTACCCTAAACAGAAATTAGGCCTAACACATGTTTAGCCTGGCACGTTTCTTCCTAAAATTTCGTAAATTTTACTTCACTTATTTTTTTTTTTTTAAATAAAATAACACATTCACATAATGCACAATATATTTAATAACTGTTAATCACTGTGATAATTGCCACTCAGAACGAACAGAGCACAAATTCTTCTCACGCGGTTGGCTATCCTGCTGAACATCGGAATTGAAACGACCACGTGGTTTTTGAAAAGAAAAGAGTTCGCGGTGCGAACACACGCATAAAAAAACAAGATTTTAACAATGAAAATGAAATGCTTTTGCTGTTTTCCTCCACGGTTCCAACTCCAGTGATAAAAGAATTTACTTTAAAATGAAATTGAGATTCGTCTCGTCACTAAAGACAGAAAAGTGGGGAATTTGACTTTAATAAAAATAATTTGAAATTATTGTCTCAGCAAATCCTGTCAAGGTCGCCAGTTTGTTACGCGGCCTTGCTTGTGAGTCCGGCCTTGCTTAAGGAACTCTGGGCGTTAACAAAAAAAAAGAACAATGGAAAGGTCGCCAGTCAGCAATAAAACAAGGAATACCGACAAATAAATATATTTACAACATTTAAATAAAAATTAGCAAAAAGGGGGAGCACAACAGATAATTATATTTTAATTTAAGCCACAAGGAGTTTCGCCTGGAGTTTGATGGACCGTGGATGATAATTCAGCATAGCAATCACATCCCTGGAAAGGGAAATAAATTAAATTATTAAGAGAACACTTACATCTACAGGCTGAAACACGACTTCATTAGTCGTGTGGTTAAAACTTTTAAGCAAATTAAATTAAAGTGCAAAGCTTAGGGATTTAAACACTATACGTGGGAATCAACACTGTCACAGGGTGAATTAATTAAGACTAAGAGCAAATGGCACACGTGGTTGGGATATAAGGAATAGGATAAAAAGGATCAGTGGGTAGGAAGGGATGGGAGGTCAGGTAAGGATGATGAGGATCTCAAAATCAGATATTTTACCTTAGTAAAAAGGACTCTGGCTCCTCCCTTGTGGAGGGTATGCACAGGTCCTGCCTCCCTGATGTCTTGAGGGCGGAGAGGTGTGATGTTTCTCTCACGGAGGCTGGGTAGCGAAGTCTGAATGCCCAGCCGCTCCTAGACCGACTGAACTCCCTTTTGCCCCCAAGTGGGTTGGGGGGGGGGGGGGGGGAAATTGGCCTGACTGTTGTCCCATTGGTCAGGCCTTGTCATGTGTCATGACACCCCCATTAATAGTCCTCCTCTTTCTCCTGGGATCTCAACGTCACCACATGGTTCGTAAAAGATGTCTGGAAATAAGACCTCAAAGGGAGTAGACTAGTATAGGATGGTTGGACATGGGGTGAGGCTCTAGGCAGGGTCCCAACGCTCATGGCATTCCGACTCATCCTTGCTGGCGGGGTCTTTTTATTTTCAAAAAGGTGGCATAATGACCGCCATTAATAACAATATTTAAATATATATATATATATATATATATATATATATATATATATATATATATATATATATATATATATATGTATATATATAAATATATTTGTTAGCACATGAAGTCTTTCTGTATGATTCTGGACACAGGGATAAATGTCTGGATAAGCAGAACCCTCGGCACAAAAGCAATGTATCTTAGCTTTATAACACAGATCAGATAAGTCTTTGTATATTTGTGATACTGAGATTATAATATGAATGAGCTTAGTTATCAGTTACCCTTTTTATTACATTTGTTTTTTTACCTGGATGAGCAAAGTCCTCACGGTAAGTTATTGGGTCTTTTGAGTGGCCAGACAGTAAACATTCACCTGACAACACCTGACAACACTGAGAATACCAAACAATTCTCCGCTCAAGGGGTTAACTACTGTACTATAATTGTTCAATGGATATTTTCCTCATGGTAAGGGTAAGAGAGACTCTTTATATGTATGCTATGCAGCTCTTTTGGGAGAGTGACACTCCAAAATCAAAGCATTGTTCTCTAGTATTGGATAGTGCCATAACCTCTGTACCATGGTCATCCACTATTTTCGGGTTGAGTTTTTTTTCTTGAGGGCACACTCAGGTACATTATTCTATCTTCTCTTCTTCTTGTTTATTGAAGCTTTTATATTTTATATATAAAAGATCGCTTCTTTGTTACTGTTCTTAAAATATTTTATATAAATTGTTCATTACTCTTCTTGTATGGTATTAATTTCCTTGTGTTTTTTCCTTACAGGCTCTTTATCTCTGTTGGAGCCCCTAGGCTTATATAGCATCTTGATTTTCAAATTGGTGCTGTACCTTAGCATATCTGGATAAAGCGTTGACCATTTTTTCTCTCGGGCGCATTACTGGGAACGTTGGGGGGAGAAGTTACAGGGTTTGAATTTCAAGCAGTTTTAAGAAAAGTGAAAAAGAAAAAAACTTAACCTAACCTTACCTTATACCCTTACCTAACCTAACCTAACCTATCCTAACCAACTCTCTTAGTAGTAACTGCAGTCAATCCATGAAAACACTACCTCCACCAACTAGATTTTATCATAATTACTGATTTTGTAAGTGCATATGAAAAGGTTACGGAAAATCAACATCTTTACTTGTTTCAGTTTCATAAGCGCGCAAATGTAATATATGGTTGCACGCCAATGTAGTTATTTTGGCGTTCAATTGTAATGGCAATGCGCTCAAACGTGATGGACCTTGTCTCTCTCGCGTGTCCCTAAATATTGCGAGGGCATTTTATTGCGTCAAATGTATCCTCAATCTGCAGAAAATAAAAAGGTTCCAGAGTTTCATAGTTCTATTTTTATTAACTTTCTAACGTCACCATTCTGAAGAACTTCCTCATGTCCGGGGATCTAATACTGCCGAATTTATCTATGTTTGTAGATGCTGCTACTTTGGTTCCTCTATCTGGTTGTACTATTAAACTTTATTCAGCAGTAATGACGTTGAATCAAAGTTTTTCTTCAACATCACTTTCTCGTAAAAAAGGGCTTCTTCAGAACGCGCCATACTTTCTACATCTCTACCGGCCTCATAACGATACAGTGAACCCTCGTTTATCGCTGTAGATAGGTTCCAGACGCGGCCGCGATAGGTGAAATTCCGCGAAGTAGTGACATCATATTTACCTATTTATTTAACATGTATATTCGGACTTTTAAAACCTTCCCTTGTACGTATTACTGTTAACAAACCACCCTTTAATGTACAAAACACTTAATGCATGTACTACAGCACCCTAAACTAAAACAGGTACAAATATTAAAGGCGATTTTATATCATGCGTTTCCTAAACACCTAAAAAGCACGATAAAAAATGGCAACCAATGTTTTGTTTACGTTCATCTCTGATCATAATGAAGAAACAAACTCATTTAGTGTACACATATATGTATAGGTTAGTTTTTGCATCGATTATATTGATTATACAGTATGTTGATTTTTTTATTACCAATGTTTTAGTTTACGTATTTTTCTTAGGACTTCCAAATGAAATGTTTTTCTTTATGACGCCGCCTGATACGACGGCGTCATAAAGTACTGTACGCTCAGTAAACAACCACGCTCAGAACAAACAAGGCATTTAACGCGCATGATGATAGTGATAAATAATGATACAGTACAGTATTTACAGTAAAAGCATTTACAAAATATGTTACCTTACAAATATAATTTACCGTATCTATATAAAATCATACAGTACTGTACAGCACATACAGTATTGTACGTAGCAAAGCAGGAAAACAATTTACGAGAGAGAGAGAGAGAGAGAGAGAGAGAGAGAGAGAGAGAGAGAGAGAGAGAGAGAGAGAGAGAGAGAGAGAGAGAGAGAGAGATTGTTTTACGTACGTACAGTAAATGTAAATTTTAAACATAAAAAATCAATTTACGAGAGAGAGAGAGAGAGAGAGAGAGAGAGAGAGAGAGAGAGAGAGAGAGAGAGAGAGAGAGAGAGAGAGAGATTGTTTTACGTATGTAAATGTAAATTTTAAACAAAAAAAATATGATAGGTTACAACATGTAGACTTTTAAAACCTTCCCTTTAACTTAATGCATACAGTACGTACAGTACTAAACTATAAAACAGGCACAAATACAGTTTTAGAATGTAAGAATATTAAAGTAAAAAATAAAGATTGTTACTGTACTCACCACGAAAGAAGTTGAAGAAAAACTTGAATGATGATGGCGATGAATTTGCTGCACAGTAGAAATGATGATGATGAAGCTGATGATGTGTTCTACTGTGCAGCCAGGTAGTATTTTACGTCTCTTCAGACGGAGGTGTCTTTTCCTGGGACACCTCTTCAACTTCTTCCTGGGAAACTTCTTCAATTTCTTCCGAAGGCGTACTAGCAGGAGGAACTGGCTCTTTTTTTGCGAGGCTGGAAGAACATTGTGATCGGAAGTTGTTGCCGCTGCTTCTTTTTTCGATCCAAGAGCATTTTGTAGGGAGTCATTATGTCATCAACCTTGTTGCAGAATTGCATCGAGCGAACCATATCCTCGTCCCACTCTTGCAACATTTCTTTCAACTCCTTCGCATGGTTGCAGGCCTTGGCAAGCCGTTCTAATGTTAAGCCCGTTTCTTCGACATTTTCTTGGGTCTCTTCCTGGGTTTCACTCTCTTCTTCGCTTGCCGATTTCGTCAGGTCTTCGAGGTCTGCGTCAGTTAGGGGCTGGGAATGGCAGTCCAACAACTCGTCGACGTCTTCAGTCGTCATGTCTCCAAACCTGTCACCTCCAATTATGGCAGCCAACTGCACAGATTTGCGTACTGCAGAGTGTTGGATTTCAGCAGGTGTAAATCCCTCGTCGTCGTCAACAATCTGGGGCCACA
>NC_090731.1:53626725-53629225 GCF_036898095.1 Palaemon carinicauda
CACAAGTCTTTCTGCGAAGATTGATATGTAATGTATATTTGCTTTAGTGATTGTTTCAGTCCTCTAGGCCCTTTATTTTGCCTATTTTAATCATTCCTCCCTACCATAACTTAATCTTATTAATATAATTTTTATACGTTTGACGTGGAAACTCCTTTTGGGAAAATTTTTAAATTTCATCATTTATTTCAGGATTAATAAGGACTATATTTAAAGATAGATTTTATTGTTTATAAAACTAACAAAATTTTCTATCTTATTTATTAACATTTGTAAATCAAGGTAAATAAATTCTTTCAGGTTAGGATTTGTGTAGTCTGGGTTTTTTTATTTTCTTTATTGGGTGGTTTAGTCCCTATTTTACTCACAGTAGGAAGTTTAAATTTCATAGTTTTGTTTATGTTTTAATATATTTCAATTATTACATTATATTTATTCTTCTATAAAATAATTTTACATTTTAAGTACAACATTCATGTTAAAAATTTCATTATTTCATCAACAATCAGGAGGAGCAAAGATATTACCTTAAGAGTTACTCAGTGCACATTACCAGATACCATCAGACGAGTATGTACGAGGTGCCATTAGGTGATAACTGAGAGGTGAATGCAATTAAACTTTATTTAACAATTATTCAGTTTATATACAGCGACTTTCGAGGAAGAACGTCAGAAAAACTCAAACATGATAAAGCTTGTGCTAGCATTATAGCACCGGTTGGTCTATTAAAAATGAAGGGAAAAGTGAGTGATACGATAGAAATCAAAACCGTTACAGAGTACGAGCATGTATGATATATGTGCGGTACATAGCTCCAACCCCCCCCCCCCTTCCCCCCTAAAAATGACATGCATGTGAAATGGGGTACCCTGCTCTTGAGAGAAGGTACTGTAGGCAGGTCATCTTGCACGAGGTATGCAGGTTTAAGACGATCAGTGGAGACCCAGTCTTCTTTGCAACCAATTTTCAGTAAGAATGACTTCGTTGTTTGACATATCACAAGCAAAGGGCCCGTGTAAGGGGGTGTTAGTGGTGGTTTGCTGGTATCGTTGCACAGGAAAACGTACGATGATTTGTACAAATCTGTTGGTATATGTTGCATCACTAGGGGCTTGTAAGTCTAGCGGCGGGGAGTAAATTTTCCCACAACATAACGTAGGCACTGGAGACTGTCGGAGAAGGTTGCAGATGGGAGAAAATCTGAAGGAACGACCAACGGGTTGCCATATATCATTTCAGCAGCTGAGGCATCAAACTGCATCTTTAGGAGCGGTCCTTAGTTTCAAGAGGACCCAGGGAAGCTGGGTAAACCAGATGAAGTCCTTGCAGAGAGTCATCAAACATTCCGTGGGCAGCAGGGTTGTAGACGGTTGTCTGATGTAGAGTGATTACCAGGAGACTCACTAATGATGTCTACAATTTAGGGGTGAAAGTGGTACCCCTATCAGAAGTAATATGCTTAGGGATACCAAATCTTGCTATCCATCCAGAGAATAAGGCAGATGTACATGCGGCGGACATTGCAGTTTCCATGGGAATGGCTTCAAGCCAAAGAGAGGAGCAGTCGATGGAGGTAAACATGTAACGGTGGCCTTGGGATGTGGATAGGGGCCCAGCAATGTTAACGTGAATGTTGGTAAAGTGAAGCTGAGGTTGAGAAAAGGTGCCCACTCCTGAATTCGTGTGCCAATGCACTTTTAAAGCTTGGTATGAAGTACAGGTGCAGACCTAATCCTTAGCATCTATAGTAATGCCATGCCAAAGGAACATCGTCTTCAGTAGCTGCGCAGTAGCTCGGGGCGAGGGATGTGAAAGGCCATGAATGAAATCAAACACCTGTTGGCACATGGGAGCAGGTATCCACGGTCCAGATCTACCAGTACTGGTGTCACAGAGGAGGAGTCGCCGAAGGGGACAACTTCCCAACGGAGGGATGTGCAGGAAACGGTGATAATAGTTTATCATGCCCAGGAATTTTTGCAGTGTTTTGATGGTCAAGGGCATGGGAAACTTCTGAAGTATCTTCTCAGGGAGGGGTTGGACTCCTTTAAGAGTGATGTAGTGCCCTGAGAATGATACTTTGTTGGCACCAAGGTACACTTGTCATACCGGACTGTAAGACCATTGTGTTTTAGGTGGTCGAGCTAGATGTGTAGGTGACGGAGGTGTTCCTTTTTGCAGAAAGAGAACACAAATATGTCATCCACACAACATACACAGAATGGGAGGTCCCCTAAGGTGCCCTCCAAGAAACGTTGAAAAGGGGCCCAATCATCACGAAGGCCAAATCAGGAGTAATTGAAGTTGCGTGTACCAAAGGTGTGGTGATGGCTGTCTTAGGGATGTCTTCTGGGTTCATGGGCCCCGGATAATACCCCTTCAGGAGGTTGAGTGTGGAGAAAACCTTTGCTTTGTGCAAGTATGAGATCATATTGATGAAGTTTGAAAGTTGGTAGTGATTTGGTTCTATCTACATGTTCAAAATCCTGTCATTCCC
>NC_090731.1:53631725-53644225 GCF_036898095.1 Palaemon carinicauda
ATATATATATATATATATATATATATATATATATATAGATATAGATAGATAGATAGATATATATATATATATATATATATATATATATATATATATATATATATATATATATATATATATATATATATAGTTGTATCGAAATGTCCGGTAGTGAAAAAGTAGTTACAAAATGTCGGGTAGCGAAATGTCCGGTTTCAAAATGCCCGGTATCCAAATTTCAAGTATCAAACTGTCCTAGAACCACTTACACGTTTTTTTGGCCACTGACAACTGTTCGAACATTTCTCCACAGCAGCCCTGATCCTAGAGTAATAGTAGCATAACTACAGCCAATGGGAGTCAGTAAGTGGCTGTAGAGGCCGTTGGTTAGGGCGTGAGCGAGTGGTGGGTCATGAGCAGTTTTGTCAGCTTCGGTCGATGTTGAATAGTTGTCCACTTCATCATGAGAGGAGGCATTGATGGAGGTTTTGAAGGTGGTGAAATGGCTGTCCATGAGGCCATCGACTTTCGTCATCTCCACATCAGTACAAGGACTATATATCTTAACAACTTTAGTACACAAAAAGAGTTGATGTTTTGTGGTCTTACCTGTGCTCCACTAACATTTGTCAGATTAATGATACAGATTTTGGGAGATATAGAAAAGGTTTAGTTTACCTAGATGATGATATCATATTCAGTAATAATATAGAAAGTCATGCAAATAACTTAAAAATTGTACTAGAAAGATTGACAGTTGCAGGATTAAAGAATAAGGCAAAGAAGTGCCAGCTTTTAAGGTCATTAGCATACTTATTCCATGTGATTAATGAAGAATGACGACGCATGCAAGCTACCATGGCCCTTTTATCCAGGAATTTGCAGCATTAGCCCAACCACTAACCCAATTGACGAAAAAGGAAAGGATTATGAATGGAAGGATAAACAAGAGATAGCATTTCAATCATTAAAAGGGAAGTTAATGCAAGATCCTATTTTAGTGTACAAAGACTTTGCCAAAGATTTTTATCAAGTATGTGACGCTTCAAGTACTGTACATGATTAGGAGCGGTTCTTTTGCAGAAAGTGGTAACGATAATGAGATCCTTCTATTATGCTAGCTTGGTGTTGTATGCAGCTGAAGAAAATTATAACACCACTGGAAGAGAATGTTTAGCTATTTATAGAAAGTTCAGGCATATTTTATTAGTTCGTAAGGATGTATCCACAAGGTCGAACAGTGTTAGTCGAACACTAGTTATTACCAGTTAACACTGTGAAGTTAAAAGAAGTGATGATGACGTCAATAACTGGCACCAAGGAATGACACATTCCTTGGTGCCAATTCGTGTCGTAGAGTCTGAGCCTCAGGCACTCTACTGAGGGACACAATGGGCAGAGTTTTACTTGTTTACCACCGAATGAACTTTTTCGTACGTAGATTTATTATTATTATCTTATAAATTATCCATAGAATCTCCAAACAGTTCCCATGCTCTTTTACGTTTTACTATAAAACATTTAATTATATCATAGTATTCTATATTATATTAGGTTATTTAAAATTTCATGAAGGTAATGAATAATGAGATAATTATTAAAGAATGTCATCTGATATTAACTATTTTCTATTCTCAGATGGAGTTACGAGTAAGGATAAAAAAAGGACTTTTTTTCCATATATATCAAACATTTGTGAGTATATATTTTCACAGTACATGAGGCAGTCAACATTTAATTTTTTTCACAATGTTATCTATTCAATTCTAGGCACAGACTAATGGTAAATATTGTTCTTTTTTGTCAAAACACTTGATTGTATGAAGAACTGAGAAACAAAATTCATCTTTTTTAAGGTATCATAGCTTATAGGTCTTATTTCACATATACATAACCCTTATCATTTAAAGATTGCCGAGAAATAAATTGATATATATATATATATATATATATATATATATATATATATACTGTATATATATATATATATATATATATATATATATATATATATATATATATATATATATATATATATATATATATATATATATGTATATATATATATATATATGTATACATATATATATGTATATATATATATATATATATATATATATATATATATTTATACAGTATATATATATATATATATATATATATATATATATATATATATATATATACATATATATATATGTGTGTGTGTGTGTGTGTGTGTGTGTTTGTATATATATATATATATATATATATATATATATATATATATATATATATATATATATATATATATATATATATATATGTGTGTGTGTGTGTGTGTGTTTGTATATATATATATCTATATATATATATAAATATATATATATATATATATATATATATATATATATATATACATATATATATATGTATATATAGATATATATATATATATATATATATATATATATATATAGTATATATATATATATATATATATATATATATATATATATATATATATATATATATATATATATATATATATATATGTTTATATATACACACACAAAACATTCAATAATAAGTCAAGAGCCATTCAACATCGAGTTATTATGAAAAAGTTTACGAAATCTTTCTCCATATGAGAATTTTTTTTGTATTTAAACTGCATTTCATGCTTTAATTTTATGTTTTTTCTGATTTTTTTTTTTTGCGTTATCCATTGTAATTTATTTGAATTGCTACTTAAAAGAGATTTTTTAGAAGAACATATATACCATTATGTCTGGTTATGTGTGTTTTTTTTTTGGGGGGGGGGGGGATGAGAGATTCACAGTATGTGATGTATATTTTCTTGGTAATTCTATTTGTCTTGTGTATCTACTTTCAACAAATGCGTGGGGGAAAAGTTGCAAAGAAATGCTCTGGTAACTTTTGCTATGAACAGGTTGCTGACTTGTATAATGTAAATTTTCCCCGAAAGTTGAACAATTCTTAAAATAAAATTTTCATGTACCTTCTTTCGAAAAACAACTTGATATTAGAGAAAGAAAAAAAAGGCTGAGGAAATCCAGGATATTAAATGCTAAACAAATGATAAAGGAAATACAATATGGCATGTTTTTTTTTTTAAATCTTTACAGAAATGCTCCTAATCTGAATTGAACACTAGTAATATGAAATTGGTCGTTTATATAAAAATTTACATTATTACATTTCCAAAAAGAAAGTTATAAGGAAGATCATAGAGTATTTCACATTCTTTCGAAAGCCATATAACTACTTTTATGACCTCTTTTCTCCTAGACTATTTAATATATATATATATATATATATATATATATATATATATATATATATATATATATATATATATATATATATATATATATATATATATATATATATTCTAATATATTTCAACTATTTTTCCTGGAGAATTCAGCAGTTTCGCGGAATATAGGATAGTTATGAATTATATACATACATTTTTTCACACACCAATGGGCGTTAATTACTTCATCTTTATGACTTCCACTTACCATCATTATCTCACTCATGCTCTCAATTAACCTCATTTCTCTTCTCTTGCAAACACTATAGAACACTTTTACCACCTGCAGTTTTCCTTTAATGTCCCCTAATCAGTACCATCTCTTCTGCATGCAGCGTCTATTCCATATTCCATTCGAGACTTTTTTTTATCAAAGAGCTTCACTCCTCTATCTACTGGTCTTTATTTGAACCCCTACATTGCTTCAACCATATAGAAGCTGATCAAGCAAAGAGAGTAGACTCACCCTTTTTTATACCTAATTTCACACAAAACCAGTAAATCTCCTGACTACACACTCAGTTGAATGTTAATTCTAAAATTGCCCTTTATGGCAAAATCACATTCAAAATATGACATGGGCATATCACAAATTATCAATATAGGAAAAAAATATATTAATTTTGGATGCGTTGTGTTGGCAAGGCATATTCTTCCATAACAGACCCGAAGGATTCCCAGACACAGACAGTTTAAGGTTCTAGAAGAGTCGATAAGTCAGACGCTACGGTCTTAGGAATGATTTACAAGAAGTCAGGAATATACAGAAACGATCTTGTGAGGTGTTGGTTGGTTTCAGCATGGCTTACCCAATACCAGACACAAAAACTCGTATTTGCTGGAGCGGGAAGAGACTAGGAAAATCGAAATATCGATGACGTTCGGATTATGGTAATTAGTTCGCCAGTTTTGTTACTTTACGACATTTCGAAATTACCATATAAACATAATGGCTTATATATATCAATATTCCATGTATTTTTACTTGTATTTCTTATTTTCATACAAAAAAAATCTTTAATAATAGTAGTTTGAAGAAAGAGCATGAATCGGTTTATTTCTTATTGGAACATTATATTTTTTCTAGCAAATAAACATTAAATTGCTAATCAATTTTTCTATTAAAATGAATAAATGACGAAAAGTGGAAGTGTAGAAAAATAACCCGCATATAAATACTTTATGTACGTATATTTGTATCTATGTGTACATAGAAAAAGTAGAGGTTGTACTGACCTAATTTTCATTTTGAGAAATGTTGTACAGCAATGTATAGAATATATAAATCCACTTTTGATGGCATTTTTTAGGCTATGAAAAAGTCTTTGATAATGTGCACCGGCCAGTTTTGTGGAGAGTCTTACGTTATTGTGGAATACCTCTTTGATATGTAGATTTGATTAAGTACGTCCATGCGCTACGAAGTGCAAAGGTAATGTAGGGGAGTCCTATCAAATAAATTTCCAGTGAACAGCGGGGGACTCTAAGGGAATATGTTGTCACCTATGTTGTTTATCCTCTTCATGAATTTTGTAATATGTAGATACTCGTAAATTGGAGATGGGGGAGAAAGATTGTACTGGATTGGTAACAGGAAATTAGCTGACCTAGAATATGCTGATGATGCTGTCCTTATTAGCAGAAAACCACATGATTTGCAGTGCTTGCTTACGAGAATACAGGAAATATCACAGGAGACTGAGCTCAAGATAAATAAAAGAAAGCCAACTATGATGAAAATGGAATATGCAATGAAAGATAAAATATCATTGGAAGGAAAAGGATTAATGGGGTGGAATCATTTATGTATGTAGGAACTATAATCTCTATTACAGGGGCCTAAGAATTGAACTTTTATAAAAGATGGAAAAAGGCAATCAAACAATGGTTGTTCTTTTAATTTCTAGAAATTTATTAAATTTTAAACACAGTTTCTCAACATGTCAAATATTTGTAAAATTGGATTATTATAAATAGCTTTCAATTTGAATAACTTATTTGTACAAAAAATAGGAAAGGTATTCGTTAAATAAAGAATAACAAATTTAAATTTTAAGAAATGGGAAAAATTTCACGCAAACAAAAAAATTTGATAAAATCGAATGAGCAAAGTGCGGTAAAACAAAGCAAGTAAAAATTTTTTTGTGAAAAAAATACAACTTAATTCCCGAAATTTAATATATTCCTTTTTAAGGACATTTTCATTCTCTAATTTTTTTAATGCTCTTAAGTTTCCATAGGATGGCTATGGAGATCTGAATGTCTTTTTAATGGCATATGCCTGCGGCAATAGAAAGGAGTAAAAAGTTCAACCTATTTTTCTCCTTTTTTCACGTGAAGATTGGTTAATGATTATGTAAAAAAGAATATAGTTTGCAGTCTGAAAGAATTTTATATGTTTTATTCTAAGTGTTTCTATCCAATTAAAACTTTATTGAATGTATCAAAACTACAGAATTTCATCGTTATCTCAGACGGATTAATTCATTCCTTTGATATGACGTTGATCCAGATTGATAAATGTAAAAAAAGGGTGAAGTTTCCTGACTTCGAAAAATTTCTGTTAAGGCAAGCTTTTAAACAAATTTCAAGTAAGGGGATATGTAAACCCAATTAAGAACAAATTTGTACGGTTGAATGGTTTAGAAAATGTAATAAAATGTTAGTTTTCATAGAAAATGACTGTTTACAAAAAGGAAACAAATATTACATGATAGTATTACATTGAGATTTAAAACAAGATAATACAAAGAATAACAGGATACCCAGATTCATAAAACTTAAAAACGCTATCATTAATCATTATCATTAGGAAAGACTGAATTTTACTGCAACCAAAAGAATTGCATAGAAAAAGCTGTTTATATGATGTTCAGGAAAAGAATTTTCGAAAGAAAGAGAGAGACTAAGGTCATTAATGCCAACATAATCTTGTGGTAGTTCCACTCTCTCTCTCTCTCTCTCTCTCTCTCTCTCTCTCTCTCTCTCTCTCTCTCTCTCTCTCTCTCTCTCTCTCCCATTAGGTTTCTGAAATGAATAGTCTATTGCTAAGTACAGATGACTTCCAGTACAATACAATGCTTAATCATAAAACAGCACTTATAGAAATAATGGAGATACAAAAACCCCCCCTTCATATATTATTCTATATGAGTTTTGAATATATTCTTACTTTTGTCATTCTTTAAATCTATTTTGACGTTACAGAGTTGCAAAGAAAAAAAACCTTGCAGAATACTTCCTTGGATTTAGGGTTATTGTGGCCTGATTGGTAACTTCTCTGCCTGGTGTTTGTCAGTTGGAAGATCAAGTCCCGCTCAGACTCGTTAGTCCCATTAGTATCTGCAACCTTACCCTCCTTTTGAACTAAAGTTGTGGGTTTGGGGGAGCCTATAAGCCTATTTTCTGTGTCATCAGCAGCCATTGCCTGGTCCTCCCTTGTCCTAGCTTGGGTGAGTAGGGGGGCTTAGGTGCTGATCATTTAATATATGGTCAGTCTCTAGGGCATTGTCTTGCTTGCTAGGGCAATGCTACTGTTCTTTGCCTGTGCCATCCATGAGCGGCCTTTAAACCTTTAAACATGCTAATCCCTCGGTTTTGGAGTAAAGAAAAGATGTATAGAATTGTGAACATTTTTTACTTAAAAAATTACAAACCAACTGCCTAGCACCACTTACCACATTTTTGTCTCAACTTGGTCAAAAAGCTATTTTAAGGCAAATCTTCAAATAAAGGAATTATCTATAAAAGAAAATTTCATTCTAGTGCAATAATAAATGTATTAACAAAACGTGTAAAAAATATGTTAACATTACAATTACAACCTACATTTACCAAGTAACACTTAGAAAACACAAACAAGACTTAAAATAGCCGTTTAGTAGTTACTAACTTACTAAAGTACCTAAACAAAACAGAAATTACTTGAATAATACACGACACAAGAAAGAAAAGATAAAAATATACAGTTTTGTTGAATAAACATATGATTGTACCATGTGACAACAGCCACAAACAGCAGATCAGAGCATATACGATCAGTGAAAAAAAATATCGTCAAAATTGATTTGGTAAAGCACCACAAATACACATATACAGGGGATCATCCTAAAAAAAGCCCTCGGACACAAGGCTAGTGGACCATAGAAGTGGAACCCCAGACTAAAGTCCATTGCACCACTATTATAAATTGAAACCAATTAATATATTGAGACAAAGACAGAATATATAAATAGACAATTAAAAGAATATCAAAGTAGCCCTTAAAGTATCTTAAACATATATATGAGGTAAAAATATAC
Source organism: Palaemon carinicauda (assembly GCF_036898095.1). Classification (NCBI taxonomy): domain Eukaryota; kingdom Metazoa; phylum Arthropoda; class Malacostraca; order Decapoda; family Palaemonidae; genus Palaemon; species Palaemon carinicauda. The sequence goes on from NC_090731.1 coordinate 53,639,325, forward strand.
AATTAAACAGATAAACAAAAGTGACATTACACAAAAAAATTAAGGCATGCAGTATAATAGCCCAAAAGAGGAAAGATCAGGTACTTGGCACTACTAGCATTACTGGCATTACTTTGCTTATGAAAGGGGGGAACTAGTGCAATAATTGGGTCTACTATCTGGAAATGAATGGTAGTAGATGCTGCAGTTTCTGGTACCTAATAACCAGAGCACCACTTGGCAAATGGTGCTCGCCCATCATATACGGTGAATGTTTGTCATCCTGGAATACAACTTGAAAATCTTCCTGTCAGGAAAAAAACTGGCATTTACTACTGTTTGGTGTCATACCACTGGCTCTCATGAGGTATGATGGTTTCCTGTTCCCTGATTGGCACTGGCATTAGCTCCCGATGCAAAAATAGATGTTCTGATTTTAGTGCCCAGGTGTTCTGACTTCTTGCAGAAGGCAAGGTCTTGGGAGGCATGGCCTTCTTCTTCAAGGCCTTGCATTCTCTTTTGTACAGCAGCCTGGCCTTCCAAATACATAAGTCTAGAAGGTACCTAAATGAGCTTCATATACCACCACCTGGCCTGCAAAGTATTGTAGAGGTAAGGCAGAATGTTGCTCTTGTCAATGCCATCAATTTTCCCATAGTACTCCTTATCTGCTGCTATAATAACGAAGCACTGCCTTTATTGCTGTAACCCCATCATTCTATGAAATGATAGTTATCCTTCCACTGCAGGGTAAGAATCCCTATAGAACAGTAAGCTTTATGTTTCTCCCTAGTAACAGCTTTCTTGTTCATTTCTTTGACTGAGGTGAGTGGAGGATAACCAATCCTGATGGTCTTTGATGTGCCCACATAGAATACATACAACCAAACTGGACTTTGAGTACGCCAGGAAACCAGTATTATTATTATTATTATCATTATTATTATTACTTGTTAAGCTACAACCATAGTTGGAAAAGCAGGATGTTATAAGCCCAGAGGCTCCAACAGGGAAAATAGCCCAGTGAGGAAAAGAAAAAGGGAAAAATTAAATATTTTAAGAAGAGTAACATCATTGAAATAAATATTTCCTATATAAACTATATAAACTTTAACAAAACAAGGGTAGAGAAATTAGAGAGAATATTATGCCCAAGTGTACCCTCAAGTTGTCTGCATATATAACAGACTAGTGTGGTTACTTCAGAGTCTTGACAAGAGTTAAACCAGTCTTACTGCTGATCTGAAGGGCAGACTCCTCCTCTGTGAGACTTGCATGGTGGCTGGCGAATGTAGTCTCTCCCTGGTAGAGGAGAATGTCATGAATGAAACCATCACTGATAGTCATGCAGAACAGCTTGTGTACCCCCTTTTCTAGCTTGCTCTGAATGTATTGTCAAAATTATTCAGTCCTGGTGCCAGTAGGCCACCATGATCTCCTCCACCGACTGTGCAGGTGTCTCAGCCTCCTTTAGGAACTATCTGATCAATGCACTGAAGAGTGGGCAAATCTTTATGAACCGATCCGTGGTGGTCAGGGTATTCTCATTATTGTTGAAATGAATCATGGACGTCTGCAGCCAGAACATTTTATTTGACATTACAACTGCCACCCGTTGTAGTTGCATTCTAGTCCGTTGTGACTAGTTACCATCAATACTAGGCATATGGACGACGCCCATGTAAATGATGATGCTAATGAACACGACCAACATTCTTTTGCCTTCAGAGATTTGTCTGGTAAACAATGTCTTCTGTAACAGGCAGCGTGAGCAGGCTTTGGAAGTATGCATAAGGGGAATGAGTGGATACTAGAGTGCTGTGAACAAAGTCAGTCAGGTTGGTACCAGTTTTCTTGACTCTCTTCAATGGAGGGTGTTTGGTTGTCTCCATCTTCCTGGGACTGGGTGTTCAATTTTGGTAGGTTTTCAGACCTCACACGAATCACAGATGCTGATGACATAATTGAAGGTAAATAATTTATAACAAGATAAAAATTAGGTAGGCGGTATCTGTAAATACATACAATGCCTTCATGACAGTTAATCATTCAAAATACACTTAGTTCACTATAGAAATCAGCCTTTTTAATTCACCAAGTGCAGGTTGGGGTAAAAGTTTCTCATCATTGATATTAAAGAAGGAATCAGAGTCGATGCTTTTATCATCAATAGTTTCAAGGCCATCTTCGACCTCGATTTCACTCTTATACCGGCTCATTAGACGCCACACGCTTGGGTTTGGCACCATCGGTGAGTATAAAATGGTAGTTGGAAGTTGAAAAAAAAAATAGTTATAACTATTTCTACTATAACTATCATCACGCAAAACGAACAAGAAAGCGTTCCATATCCCTAGGCTAGCCTAGCATAACAACATTTTCAAAATGTTTGCACTATACCAGCAGTAACTTAATGTAAATGTGCCCCATTTAGCTCACAATGGAAATAAAGTTTGATATATATACTAAGAAGTGGTCAACAATATGGATAATGTGGTAATTGAAATGCCTATATTATTATTATTATTATTATTATTATTATTATTATTATTATAATTATTATTATTATTATTATTATTATTATTATTATTATTATTACCCACAAATGAATAATAATGGATAATAATTTGGGGTTGAAGTCGAAGGAGGGTGGGCTGAAGTCCCCTAGCATTATCAACCAAACTCTGTTGAGACCCCTGTTTTGTAAGGAGGAACATGAGAAAAAAAGGCCCTTTTGTTTTTTTTTTGTGGGGGGGGATATCAGCTACCTCCCAAATCTGGGGGAAGGGCCATGGTAGATAGAGAGACAGATTATTATTATTATTATTATTATTATTATTATTATTATTATTATTATTATTTGCCAACCTATAACCCTGGTTAGAAAGGCAGGATGCTACAAACTTAAGGGCTACAACAGGAAAAATAGCCCAATGAGAAAAGAAATCTTTTCAATTTTGTTTGAAAAATCACTTGAGGCTTTTCTTCCTTTCCTAAATTTAAAATCAGTAACTTGATGATTTAATAATAATAAAAGGCTGGTAATCAAAAAGCTTCCTGAACACCCAAAAGATAAAATATCTGAAGAAATAATGTATATATAATTATGTCATGTCTTAAACTGAAAAGTTCCTATTTGTTTTATTCACCCATGTCTTGCTATAGTCAGAATTTTCAAATAGCGTGCTAATTCAAACTAAAAAAAAATTATATTGTATAGTATTACAGGAAACCTGCACTTATTGGTGTGGTCTTGACCCTTTTCCCTTTGTTTAAACTAGAGGATTTTATCAATCGCTTTCAGCTGGGCTGAAACCAACCAACACCTCACAAGATCGTTTCTGTATATTCCTGACTTCTTTTTAATTATTCCTAAGACCGTAGCGTCTGACTTATCGACTCTTCTAGAACCTTAAACTGTCTGTCTGGGAATCCTTAGGGTCTATTGTGGAAGATTATGCCTTGCCAACACAACCCATCCGTAATTAATATATTTTTTTTCTGAAAAATTTTCAGTATATATAGGGGCGAAACAGTTTCATTAAAAAAGTCTCGAATGGAATATGGAATAGACGCTGCATGCAGAAGAGATTGTACTGATTAGGGGATATTAAAGGGAAACTGCAGGTAGTAAAAGTGTTCTATAGTGTTTGCAAGAGAAGAGAAATGAGGTTAATTGAGAATATGAGTGAGGTAATGAGGGTAAGTGGAAGACATAAAAATGAAGTAATTATCGCTCTTTGGTGTGTGAAATAATTTACATATATAATTTATAACTATCCTGTCTTTTGGGAAACTGCTGAATTCTCCAAGAAAAAGAGTTGAAATATATATATATATATATATATATATATATATACATATATATATATATACATATATACATATATACATATATATATATATATATATATATATATATATATATATATATATATATATATATATATATATATATATATATTAAATAGTCTATGAGAAAAGAGATCATAAAGGTAGTTATATGGCTTTCGAAAGAATGTGAAATACTCTATGATCTTCCTTATAACTTTTCTTTGGAAATGTAATAATGGAATTTTATAGATATACGACCAATTTCAGATTACCAGTGTTCAATTCAGATTAGGAGCATTTCTATAAAGATTTGAAAAGAAATACCAGTTTGTATTTCCATATCATTTGCTAAGCATTAAATATCCTGGATTTCCTCAGCTATTTTTTCTTCCTGTAATATCAAGTTGTTTTTCGAAAAGGTGCATAAAAATGTTATTTTAAGAATTGTTCAACCTTCCGGGAAAATTTACATTTTCCAATTTTTTCATTAAATTGGATAATCTCACTATTGATGTAAAAAAGTTGAGATTAAAATGTAATTGTTTATTAGCCATTGTTACTATGTTACGGCCCTCGGACATTAGCCCCAAGGCGGTGATGGTCGATGGGTCAGATAAAGTTCATAACTATTCATTTAAAGATGATCAGGTAATCTTTGATGAAAATGGTAGCATGTCAATTATTATTCATGGTAATAAAAATGATAGTAAGAGGCATGGGTTTGTAGTTGATGTAGCACCTTCAAGTGAAATTAACTTATGTCCTGTTCGTACCATGAGATTTTATTTGTATAGATCATAGAACTTTAGAAAGCCTAAAGGGCGTGTTTTTATATCTTTGAAGAGCCCATATGGTGCTCTATCTAGCCAAGCTATCACTAATATATTAAATGAATCTATTGCTTTATTAGGTTTACCTAGGAATGTTTACTCAGCAAATTTTTTCGACCTTCAGGTGCTACCAAAGCTATATCAGCAGGATTTGATCCTAATATGGTACAAAAAGTAGGTAGATGGAGAACCAGTACAGTATTTTTTGTACACATCCATGTTCCAAGGAATTTTACTGATGATTCATTATCTGTTAAA
>NC_090731.1:53651725-53664225 GCF_036898095.1 Palaemon carinicauda
TACCATGGCCCTTCCTCCAATTTTGGGAGGTAGCTGATATCCAAAAAGATATTTTTTTCATGTTCCTCCTTGCCAGACAAGGGTCTCAACCGAGTTTGGTTGGTAATGCTAGGGGACTGCAGCCCACCCTCCTTCGTCTTCAACCCCAAATTATTATCCATTATTATTCATTTGTGGGTAATAATAATAATAATAATAATAATAATGATAATAATAATAATAATAATAATAATAATAATAATAATAATAATAATAATAATGATAATAATAATAATATAGGCATTTCAATTACCATATTATCCATATTGTTGACCACTTCTTAGTAAAAGAAGTATATCAAACTTAATTTCTATTGTGAGCTAAATGGTGCACATTTACATTAAGTTACTGCTGGTATAGTGCAAACATTTTGAAAATGTTGTTATGCTAGGCTAGCCTAGGGATTTGGAATGCTTTCTTGTTCGTTTTGCGTGATGATAGTTATAGTAAAAATAGTTATAACTATTTTTTTTTTCCAACTTTCAACTACCATTTTATACTCACCGATGGTGCCAAACCCAAGCGTGTGGCGTCTAATGAGCCGGTATAAGAGTGAAATCGAGGTCGAAGATGGCCTTGAAACTATTGATGATAAAAGCATCGACTCTGATTCCTTCTTTAATATCAATGATGAGAAACTTTTACCCCAACCTGCACTTGGTGAATTAAAAAGGCTGATTTCTATAGTGAACTAAGTGTATTTTGAATGATTAACTGTCATGAAGGCATTGTATGTATTTACAGATACCGCCTACCTAATTTTTATCTTGTTATAAATTATTTACCTTCAATTATGTCATCAGCATCTGTGATTCGTGTGAGGTCTGAAAACCTACCAAAATTGAACACCCAGTCCCAGGAAGATGGAGACAACCAAACACCCTCCATTGAAGAGAGTCAAGAAAACTGGTACCAACCTGACTGACTTTGTTCACAGTACTCTAGTATCCACTCATTCCCCTTATGCATACTTCCAAAGCCTGCTCACGCTGCCTGTTACAGAAGACATTGTTTACCAGACAAATCTCTGAAGGCAAAAGAATGTTGGTCGTGTTCATTAGCATCATCATTTACATGGGCGTCGTCCATATGCCTAGTATTGATGGTAACTAGTCACAACGGACTAGAATGCAACTACAACGGGTGGCAGTTGTAATGTCAAATAAAATGTTCTGGCTGCAGACGTCCATGATTCATTTCAACAATAATGAGAATACCCTGACCACCACGGATCGGTTCATAAAGATTTGCCCACTCTTCAGTGCATTGATCAGATAGTTCCTAAAGGAGGCTGAGACACCTGCACAGTCGGTGGAGGAGATCATGGTGGCCTACTGGCACCAGGACTAAATAATTTTGACAATACATTCAGAGCAAGCTAGAAAAGGGGGTACACAAGCTGTTCTGCATGACTATCAGTGATGGTTTCATTCATGACATTCTCCTCTACCAGGGAGAGACTACATTCTCCAGCCACCATGCAAGTCTCACAGAGGAGAAGTCTGCCCTTCAGATCAGCAGTAAGACTGGTTTAACTCTTGTGAAGACTCTGAAGTAACCACACTAGTCTGTTATATATGCAGACAACTTGAGGGTACACTCAGGCATAATATTCTCTCTAGTTTCTCTTCCTCTTGTCTTGTTAAAGTTTATATAGTTTATATAGGAGATCTTTATTTCAATGATGTTACTCTTCTTAAAATATTTAATTTTTCCCTTTTTCTTTTCCTCACTGGGCTATTTTTCCTTTTGGAGCCTCTGGGCTTATAGTATCCTGCTTTTCCAACTATGGTTGTAGCTTAACAAGTAATAATAATAATGATAATAATAATAATAATACTGGTTTCCTGGCGTACTCAAAGTCCAGTTTTGTTGTATATATTCTATGTGGGCACATCAAAGACCATCAGGATTGGTTATCCTCCACTCACCTCAGTCAAAGAAATGAACAAGAAAGCTGTTACTAGGGAGAAACATAAAGCTTACTGTTCTATAGGGATTCTTACCCTGCAGTGGAAGGATAACTATCATTTCATAGAATGATGGGGTTACAGCAATAAAGGCAGTGCTTCGTTATTATAGGCAGCAGATAAGGAGTACTATGGGAAAATTGATGGCATTGACAAGAGCAACATTCTGCCTTACCTCTACAATACTTTGCAGGCCAGGTGGTGGTATATGAAGCTCATTTAGGTACCTTCTAGACTTATGTATTTGGAAGGCCAGGCTGCTGTACAAAAGAGAATGCAAGGCCTTGAAGAAGAAGGCCATGCCTCCCAAGACCTTGCCTTCTGCAAGAAGTCAGAACACCTGGGCACTAAAATCAGAACATCTATTTTTGCATCGGGAGCTAATGCCAGTGCCAATCAGGGAACAGGAAACCATCATACCTCATGAGAGCCAGTGGTATGACACCAAACAGTAGTAAATGCCAGTTTTTTTCCTGACAGGAAGATTTTCAAGTTGTATTCCAGGATGACAAACATTCACCGTATATGATGGGCGAGCACCATTTGCCAAGTGGTGCTCTGGTTATTAGGTACCAGAAACTGCAGCATCTACTACCATTCATTTCCAGATAGTAGACCCAATTATTGCACTAGTCGCCCCCCCCCCTTTCATAAGCAAAGTAATACCAGTAATGCTAGTAGTGCCAAGTACCTGATCTTTCCTCTTTTGGGCTATTATACTGCAGGCCTTAATTTTTTTGTGTAATGTCACCTTTGTTTATCTGTTTAATTGTATATTTTTACCTCATATATATGTTTAAGATACTTTAAGGGATACTTTGATATTCTTTTAATTGTGTATTTGTATATTCTATCTTTGTCTCAATATATTAATTGGTTTCAATTTATAATATTGGTGCAATGGACTTTAGTCTGGGGTTCCACTTCTATGGTCCACTAGCCTTGTGTCCGAGGGCTTTTTTTAGGATGATCCCCTGTATATGTGTATTTGTGGTGCTTTACCAAATCAATTTTGACGATATATTTTTTTTTTCACTGAACGTATATACTCTGATCTGCTGTTTGTGGCTGTAGTCACATGGTACAATCATATGTTTATTAAACAAAACTGTATATTTTGGTCTTTTCTTTCTTGTGTCGTGTATTATTCAAGTAATTTCTATGTTTTGTTTAGGTACCTTAGTAAGTTAGTAACTACTAGACGGCTATTTTAGGTCTTGTTTGTGCTTTCTCAGTGTTACCTGGTAAATGTAGGTTGTAATTGTAATGTTAACATATTTTTTACACGTTTTGTTAATACATTTATTATTGTACTAGAATGAAATTTTCTTCTATAGAAAATTCCTTTATTTGAAGATTTGCATTAAAATAGCTTTTTGACCAAGTTGAGACAAAAATGTGGTAAGTGGTGCTAGGCAGTTGGTTTGTAATTTTATAAGTAAAAAAATTTCACAATTCTATACATGTTTTCTTTACTCCAAAACCGAGGGATTAGCATGTTTAAAGGTTTAAAGGCCGCTCATGGATGGCACAGGCAAAGAACAGTAGCATTGCCCTAGCAAGCAGAACAATGCCCTAGAGACTGACCATATATTAAATGATCAGCACCTAAGCCCCCCTACTCAACCAAGCTAGGACAAGGGAGGACCAGGCAATGGCTGCTGATGACTCAAAAAATAGGCCTATAGGCTCCCCCAAACCCACAACTTTAGCTCAAAAGGAGGGTAAGGTTGCAGATACTAATGGCACTAACGAGTCTGAGCGGGACTTGATCCTCCGACTGACAAACACCAGGCAGAGAAGTTACCAATCAGGCCACAATAACCCTAAATCCAAGGAAATATTCTGCAAGAGGTCTTTTTTATGCAACTTTGTAACGTCAAAAAGGATTTTAAAAAATGACAAAAGTAAGAATATCTTTAAAACGCATATACAATAATATAGAAAGGGGGATTTTTGCATCTCTATTATTTCTATAAGTGCTGTTTTATGATTAAGCATTGTATCGTACTCTAAGTCATCTGTACTTAGCAATAGGCTATTCATTTCAGAAACCTAATGAGAGAGAGAGAGAGAGAGAGAGAGAGAGAGAGAGAGAGAGAGAGAGAGAGAGAGAGAGAGAGAGAGAGAGAGAGAGAGAGTAGAACTACCACAAGATTATGTTGGCATTAATGACCTTAGTCTCTTTCTCTCGAAATTTCTTTTCCTGAACATCATATAAACAGCTTTTTCTATGCAATTCTTTTGGTTGCAGTAAAATTCAGTCTTTCCTAATGATAATGATTAATGATAGCGTTTTTAAGTTTTATGAATCTGGGTATCCTGTTATTCTTTGTATTATCTTGTTTTAAATCTCAATGTAATACTATCATGTAATATTTGTTTCCTTTCTGTAAACAGTCCTTTTCTATGGAAACTAACATTTTATTACATTTTCTAAACCATTCAACCGTGCAAATTTGTCCTTAATCGGATTTACATATCCCCTTACTTGAAATTTGTTTGAATGCTTGCCTTAAAAAATTTTTTTGAAGGCAGGAAACTTCACCCTTTTTTTTACATTTATCAATCTGGATCAACGTCATATCAAAGGAATGAATTAATCCGTCTGAGATAACGATGAAATTCTGTAGTTTTGACACATTCAATAAAGTTTTAATTGGATAGAAACACTTAGAATAAAACATATAAAATTCTTTCAGACGGCAAACTATATTCTTTTTTACATAATCATTAACCAATCTTCACGAGAAAAAAGGAGAAAAATAGGTTGAACTTTTTACTCCTTTCTATTGCCGCAGGCATATGCCATTAAAAAGACATTCAGATTCCATAGCAATTATATGGAAACTTAAGAGCAATAAAAAAATTAGAAAATGAAATTGTCTAAAAAGACTGGCATTAGTGTCGGCTTAGAAAAAAAGGGAATATTTTAAATTTCGGGAATTAAGATGTATTTTCTTTTCAGATAAAATATTTTACTTGCTTTGTTTGACCGCACTTTGCTCATTCTGTTTTATAAATTTTTTTTTCATGAAATTGTTCCCATTTCTTAAAATTTAAATTTTTTATTCTTTAATTAATGAATACCTTCGATTTTTTTTGTACAAATATGTTATTCAAATTGAAAGCTATTTATAATTAAAAAATTTTACAAATATTTGACATGTTGAGAAACTGTGTATAAAATTTAATAATTTTCTAAAAATTAAAAGAACAACCATTGTTTGATTGCCTTTTTCCATCTTTTATTAAAGTTCAATTCTTAGGCCCCTGTAATAGAGATTATAGTTCCTACATACACAAAAGACTCCACCCCATTAACCCTTTTCCTTCCAATGATATTTTATCTTTCATTGCATATTCCATTTTCATCATAGTTGGCTTTCTTTTATTTATCTTGAGCTCAGTCTCCTGTGATATTTCCTGTATTCTGGTAAGCAAGCACTGCAAATCATGTGGTTTTCTGCTAATAAGGACAGCATCATCAGCATATTCTAGGTCAGCTAATTTCCTAATACCAATCCAGTACAATCTTTCTCCCCCATCTCCAATTTACGAGTATCTACATATTACAAAATTCATGAAGAGGATAAACAACATAGGTGACAACATATTCCCTTAGAGTCCTCCGTTGTTCACTGGAAACTTATTTGATAGGACTCCCCTACATAAACTTTGCACTTGCTATGAGAATGAACAGACTTAATGAAATCTGCATATTCAGAGAGAAATTCCACAATAACGTAAGACTCTCCACAAAACTGGCCGGTGCACATTATCAAAGACTTTTTCATAGCCTAAAAAATGCCATCAAAAGTGGATTTATATATTCTATACATTGCTGTACAACATTTCTCAAAATGAAAATCTGGTCAGTACAACCTCTACTTTTTCTATGTACACATAGATACAAATATACGTACAAAAAGTATTTATATGCGGGTTATTTTTGTACACTTTCACTTTCGTCATTTATTCATTTTAATAGAAAAATTGATTAGCAATTTAATGTTTATTTGCTAAAAAAAAATATAATGTTCCAATAAGAAATGAACCGATTCATGATCTTTCTTCAAGCTATTATTATTAAAGAGTTTTTTTTTTTGTATGAAAATAAGAAATACAAGTAAAAATTCATGGAATATTGATATATATAAGTCATTATGTTAATATGGTAATTTCGAAATGTCGTAAAGTAACGAAACTGGCCAACTAATTACCATAATCCGAACGTCATCGATATTTCGATTTTCCTAGTCTCTTCCCGCTCCAGCAAATACGAGTTTTTGTATCTGGTATTGGGTAAGCTATGCTGAAACCAACCAACACCTCACAGGATCGTTTTTGTATATTCCTGACTTCTTGTTAATCATTCCTAAGACCGTAGCGTCTGACTTATCGAATCTTCTAGAACCTTAAACTGTCTGTGTCTGGGAATCCTTAGGGTCTGTTATGGAAGAATATGCCATGCCAACACAACCCATCCGAAATTAATACATTTTTTCTTATATTGATAATTTGTGATATGCCATATTTTGAATGTGATTTTGCCATAAATTACAATTTTAGAAATAACATTCAACTGAATGTAAAGTCAGGAGATTTACTGGTTTTGTGTGAAATTAGGTATAAACAAGGGTGAGTATACTCTCTTTGCTTGATCAGCTTCTATATGGTTGAAGCAATATAGGGGTTCAAATAAAGACCAGTAGATAGAGGAGTGAAGCAGTTTGATAAAAATAAAAGTCTAATGGAATATGGAATAGACGCTACATGCAGAAGAGATTGTACTGATTAGAGGACATTAAAGGGAAACTGCAGGTGGTAAAAGTGTTTTATAGTGTTTGCAAGAGGAGAGAAATGAGGTTAATTGAGAACATGAGTGAGGTAATGATGGTAAGTGGAAGTCATAAAGATGAAGCAATTAGCGCCCATTGGTGTGTGAAATAATTTAGGTATATAATTCATAACTATCCTATATTCCGCGAAACTGCTGAATTCTTTTTCGAAAAGAAGGTACATAAAAATGTTATTTTAAGAATTGTTCAATCTTCGGGGAAAATTTACATTATACAGGTCAGCAACCTGTGCATAGCAATAGTTATCAGAACATTTCTTTGCATCTTTTTACCCACGCATTTATTGAAAGTAGATACACATGCAAAATAGAAATACCAAGAAAATATACATCACATAGTGTGAATCTCTAATCCCCCCCCCCCAAAAAAAAAACACACACAACAAGACACAATGGTATATATTTTTTTTCATAAAAACTAGATTATTGTCTTCTTGAAATCCCCCCAAAAAATCTCTTTTAAGTACCATTTCAAATAAATTACAATGGAAAACGCAAAAAAAAAAATAAGAAAAAACATAAAATCCAAGCATGATATACAGTTTGAATAAAAAAAAATTCTTATATCGAGAAAGATTTCGAAAACGTTTTCCTAATAACTCGATGTTGAATGGCTATTGGCTTATTATTGAATGTTTTGTGTGTGTATATATATATATATATATATATATATATATATATATATATATATATATATATAAATATATACAGTATATATATATATATATATATATATATATATATATATATATATATATATATATACACAAACACACACACACATATATATAAATATATATATATATATATATATATATATATGTATATGTATATATATATATATATATATATATATATATATATATATATATATAATATATATACACAAACACACACACACACACACACACACATATATATATATATATATATATATATATATACTGTATATATATATATATATATATATATATATACAGTAAATATATATATACATATATATATATATATATATATATATATATATATATATATATATATATATATATATATATACACACACACATATATATATATACTGTATAAATTTATATGTATATATATATATATATATATATATATATATATATATATATATATATATATATATATATATATATATAGGCCTATATATCAATTTATTTCTCGCAATCTTTAAATGATGAGGGTTATGTATATGCAAAATAAGACCTATAAGCTATGATACCTTAAAAAAGATGAATTTTGTTTCTCAGTTCTTCATACAATCAAGTGTTTTGACAAAAAAGAACAATATCTACCATTAGTCTGTGCCTAGAATTGAATAGATGACATAGTGAAAAAAATTAAATGTTGACTACCTTATTTACTGTGAAAATATGTAATCACAAATGTTTGATCTATATGGAAAAAAGTCTTTTTTTTTTTTTATCCGTTCTCGTAACTCCAACTGAGACTTGAAAATAGTTAATAGCAGATGACATTCTTTGATAAATATCTCATTATTCATTACCTTCATAAAATTTTAAATGACCTAATATGATATAGTATACTATGATATAATTAGATTTATTAAAGTATAACGTAATATGGCATGGGAACTTTGGAGATTCTATAGATAATTTATAAAATAATGATAATAAATCTACGTACGAAAAAGATCAAAGATGCTATCTTCTTGGAGTCTTATTTCTCCTCCTTTATTTAATGTAAATATGATAATTGGGAACATTAAGTATTCGTTTTGTTAAGTATTGATATTTAGAAAAAATATAAAATAAGAATTTAATATAAGAGAAATTGAGAAATTCAATAAACAGAAAAATAATGAAGCCCACGATCCTATATTTCACTGATAAACCTCATTAACCAAAATTTGATTATAAGCTTATCTAAAACTATATATAAATAATATGATGAATTGTTCGTTAATCGGTCGAACTAACGTCTGTCGGATAAACACTTTTACCATTAAAGGGAAGGGGTATGGCACCATATGCGTTGAAACCAAGAAATTTGACATCGTAATAAACAGCGGTACGAGATGATGTTGTCTATCATGGTTTATATACAATTAACCAGACAAAGACCGGCAGACAATTCTCTGATGTCCGCTAGCAACACACAGGTATAGATGTCAGCGTTATTAGTCTCTGCTCGAGAAACAAGTAGTAGTTATGAGCTTTAATTGAAGTGCATTATAACCCTGGCACACCATGAAATAAAAACACGTGACCGAATAAATTTCATAACATAATTATTCCTGCCTTTTTAAGGACAATTGGTGGGTACATGAAAAAGAAACTGGTTGCTAAGATGAAGTGATAAGAGACCCCACCTAACCATTTTAAAGGAACCTCACATTGATTATGAATTCAACTTCAGAAACTATATACAGATGACCTAATCACTTTCTATGTTTTATTGGAGAAGGTAACACCTTTTATAATTAAACATGGGACATATGAGAGGTACATTTTCCCCAGGTACTCTGGAAGCCACATAGATTCACACATGCCTGACTTAGAGCAATAACTTATCAGTGTAATGATGTTGTTATTGTTACTGATTTGCAATGTATAGCTTATACTATTCCAAGAAATAATTAATATTGGAGACTAATCATACCTCGTATTCTGTGGTGTAAACTAAATTAAGATTATCAGTGATAAAGATGAGATGCTCATGACTTGCTTCTTCAGTTCTCGGAGAGAGAGAGAGAGAGAGAGAGAGAGAGAGAGAGAGAGAGAGAGAGAGAGAGAGAGAGAGAGAGAGAGAGAGAGAGTTACGTATTTTCTTATGACCAAGCACTTCTTTATGCATATGAGAGACTTGGGTATCCCTAGCTAAAAAACATTGTCATGTCATCGAAACACCATAATTTTGAGGTGCAAATGTCTTCCGTACCTGCACCGACTATTATTATTTCTCCAATTTGCGTGGCTCTTCTGTATTGACCACAAATGGATTTTATTTTCTTCTCTGTGTTCTAAACCAGTACAAGACAATGCACTTCTGGGGTTCTGGCGTAATTTTATTAATTACCGCTACATGTGTACTGCTGTCGTTGTGGACATCTATTTTGATGTTTCATAAACATGGGTTTTGCCGAGATAATTCAATTAGCAACTGGGCGTCTCTTCTATTACAATGGCAGCGTTTCTCCATAACATAATTACATCTACCCATGTTTATAGGGAAGGTGAAATCGGAAGTTCATTCGGTAAACAGGTAAGACTCTGTCCATTGTGTCCCTCAGGAGAGTGCCCGAAGCTCAGACTCTACAAACACAAATTGGCACCAAGGAATGTGTTATTCCTTGTTGCCAGTTATTGACGTCATCAGCACTTCTTTTAACTTTACAGTGTTAACTGGTAATAACTGGTGTTCGATTAACACTGTTCGACCGTGTGGATACATCCTTACGAATTGACAATATATGCCTGAACTTTCTATAAATAGCCAAACATTCTCTTCCAGTGGTGTTATAATTTTCTTCAGCTGCATACAACACCAAGCTAGCATAATCGAAGGATCTCATTATCGTTACCACTTTCTGCAAAAGAACCGCTCCTAATCATGTACAGTACTTGAAGCGTCACATACTCGATAAAAATCTTTGGCAAAGTCTTTGTACACTAACATAAGATCTTGCATTAACTTCCCTTTTAATGATTGAAATGCTATCTCTTGTTTATCCTTCCCTTCATAATCCTTTCCTTTTTCCTCAATTGGGTTAGTGGTTGGGCTAATGCTGCAAATTCCTGAATAAAAGGGCCATGGTAGCTTGCATGCGTCGTCATTCTTCATTAATCACATGCCGTAAGTATGCTAATGACCTTAAAAACTGGCACTTCTTTACCTTAATCTTAAATCCTGCGACTGTCAGTCTTTCTAGTACAATTTCTAAGTTATTCACATGATTCTCTATATTATTACAGAATATAACATCGCCTAGATAAACTAAACCTTATCTATATCTCCAAAAATCTGTCTCATTAATCTGACAAATGTTAGTGGAGCAGAGGGAAGACCACATAACATCGACTCTTTGTGTGTACAAAAGTTGTTAAAGATATACTTACTTCTTTTTTTTTATGGCTGCTTTTCTGGTCCTATACAGCAGGGGAACCTCCACTGTCGTTTTACCTTGTTTGTTCAGAGTATTTATCTTTTCAGATCACGTATTGTTCATTTACTGTTAAATTGTCACTGTCAAAAGACTCATGAAATAAGAGTCTTAGTTTCCTCTTGAAATCCTTAATGTCTTCAATCATTCGAATGTTCCGTGGGAGCTTATTATATAGCCTCGGGGCCGCATATTTAAAGGCTCTGGAGCCCAAAGTGGACATAAATCTAAGTTCCAACAGTTTGAGGCCATGTGTAACTATTCTCGTGTCGACACGATTTGTTTGCTGCGCAATATGTAGTAATTCTCTTAAGTATTTTGGACGACCGGTTCTGATAACTTGGTGGGTTATTGTACATATTTTAAATTCAATTCTCGCTTTAATCGGCAGCCAGTGTAAATTGATTAGTAAAGGGTGATTGTTTCTCTAGGTGGGACACCTTTCATCAGTCTTGCTCCTCTGTTTATTATGTTTTGTAATTTCTTATGTTGCACTTTTGGTAAATTGTAGTAGATAGAGTTGCAGTAGTCAATCCTGGAAATAACACAGTTTATCACAAGTTTCTTTACAGAATTTTCATCCAGGTACTTTTTTTTATAAACGCAATATTTCTTAGATGATAACCAGCACTTTTTATTACATTATTTATTTGGGCATTTAGAGACAGGTTACAGTAAAGAAATACATCTAGATCTGGGAAATTTACTAGATATCGGCACTGAGTCATTATTTATGATCATTTGAATATCACCTAAGTTTCTCACGCTGTTTCTCTTGCCCACCACCATGAATTCAGTTTTGTTCTCATTTGATTTTAGTTGTTTAAATGTCATCCATTCTCTAACACTATCAAGGATTCGGTTTAGAGTTTCAGTAGTGTCATCTATATCATTTATGGAGAAATAAAATTGCGTGTCATCTGCAAATAGTTTAAACTTCACGCCATGCCTTTGTAGCATTTTCGATAGACCAATAGTCTAGATGCAGAACAAGATTAGGCCAAGTACACTCCCCTGGGGTACCCCTCTGTTTAAGGATTCATATGATGAATAAGAGTTTCAAATTTGTACACAGTAATTTTAGGTATTCGAAAGCTTGATCTTCAACGCCGATGGACCGTAGATCATTTAGTAGCAGTTCATGGCCAACTGTATCAAAAGCAGCACTGAGATCGAGCAATATTAAAATACTACATTTATTTTCATCCATAATTTCTAGCATATCATTTACAACAGAGCAGATTGGTTGTCAGGCAAAGCTTCTATTACTTCTAAGTGGCTGACTAGTTGTTCAAGAATTACATATTCAAGCACTTTTGAGACAAATGATAGATTTGAAATAGGTCTATATGAGCTTAATTCCTGGTGGTCCAGTGTATTTTTCAGAACTGGTGTGACTATAGCCATTTTCTCAGATTTAGGAAACTTACATTCATCATTGCTTGCATCTGCTAGTCTCATTATTGTTTCGGCTAGACTAGAA
>NC_090731.1:53669225-53671725 GCF_036898095.1 Palaemon carinicauda
GTTGGCAAACATGGATTGCTGAGATACACTGCCTAGCATGGTAACTACAGTAAGTATCATAAGTATGTAAAATCGTTGCTTTATGTGATAAATTTTTTAAACAGATATATACAGACAATCAGTTTAGGCTGAAAACTGAACTTCCACATTAACAAAATTATACATACTGGTGAAAGAAAATCCTTGCATATAAACGGGCCTGGTTTCTGGTGTATAAGAAAAATATAATAAAATAGATTATTATTTGATTGGAAATAGGATTTTTCGGAAAAAGTAATTTCATTTCCAATTCCAGTGGACACCGTAACTTCATTATTAATTTCATGAATATCAAACACATAGTAAATATAGTATGAGGCTTTTGATGTGGAATTACAATGACATGTTCCCTACTTTGCCAAGGGCTAACAATTGGAAACTCGTAATTTTCGTTTTGTAAATTTTTCTTATTTTTTTTTTTGCTTATACATTTTATAATTCAGTCTTAATTTATATTTTCTCGACATTTGATAAACTACTATAATATCTCGAGTTTTAATTCATCAAGCATAATTTCTAAATTGTATATGTTTGTGTGTGTATCCATGACAGAGAGAGAGAGAGAGAGAGAGAGAGAGAGAGAGAGAGAGAGAGAGAGAGAGAGAGAGAGAGAGAGAGAGAGAGAGAATCCTGTTCTAATATTAGTAAATTGGAGTCTAATTGAAATCTGTTTAACAGAGTAATCATACAATTAATTTTTCTAGACTTTAATTTATCTTAAAAAACATTTGTTTTCAATGGTGAATAACTGATGGCTAAAATGATAATAACTGAATTATTTCGACACATATATCAAAGTATAAATTACTATTGTCGTTTCTAATAGTTTATACAACAACGTAAAATGCAGTCGTTTTCAGTCCATCGCAGGACAAAGAACTTATATATGTTCATATTCATGTCTTGGGCTTAGTCAGGTTTCATTCCCACGCAGACTACTGCTGGTTGGTGATGGTGGGAAACTGATTGGTCAAGGCAAATCAACCTTGAATGGGTAGATCTGACTAGTACACTACGTAAGGGTATCTCCATAAAGAAAGGAGATTATATATACAGTATATATATATATATATATATATATATATATATATATGTGTGTGTGTGTGTATATATGTATATGTATACGTATATATATATATATATATATATATATATATATATATATATATATATATATATATATAAGTATATATATTTATATATACATGTACATATATATTCTTACAAAGCTGGTCCAACATATGAGTAAATTATTTCATTCACAAACTTTATTTGTGTATTTAAGAGATGTATAGCCAGCTCGTAATCTGAGTTCCTCTCACACAGGATTAAGTAATGTATGTAAATTACATAGGACTTTTGTCATTCCTTTAATTGTATTTGCATTCAGGTCAGTATATTTAAATGTACGTTATTTTGAAGAATTAAATTTTTATTTCAGGTAGTTTTGTTACAAAGTCTTATGAAACTTGTTATAAGGTATGCTGTATGATACACACTATAGTGATTGCATCATATTTCCACGTGGTTGGAAGAGACATGGAAATTCTAGACTAAATATTATTCTTTTTTTTATTGTTATGAGAGGAGGTGGGCAAAGTTAGCTGAGAAAGAATTGCCTCGCTAGCAACGTTAGTACCCCTACTTCAAATTGCTAAGTTGGCAACCGTACGCCGCTAGAGCCATGCCCCCTCACTACGAGAATGATTTACTAGAAATCTGTATAATGAAATAAGCTAATATATAAGGGCCTAGCAATGTATAGGAGACAGAGACATCTAGCCTATCCCTTTGAAAGAGCCAACTTCTGCCAGCCCTCTTTCAAACGTAAATAGTATTTTTCTCTCAAACGTGAATAGTGATTTCTTTCCAACATATACCACGTATAGTGTTGTTCAAACATTGGTGATATTATTGTGTGTCTAAATTAAAAGTGTACTGTGTTAATGCAAGTACTTTTTATAGTATAAATTTTTGTAACTGGCCCTGTTAAATTTGTTTAAAAAGTGAAGTGTATTCAATTTTGCTTAACAGTTCAATAATTTTGTGTGAGCTAAAGGACCTGAGAATGTCAGTTAAGTATATGTAAAAGTAATTTTGCTTTATTTTCTATAAGTGTTAAAGTATCATTTATTCATTAATTGCCAAAATTAAATATTTTCATTAATTAATTTCTAGTGAAACAAGCGATTGTATAATTTTTCAAAGTATCATTTTTGTCTTAGTCTAAGGTCTAGTTCAGATTTGATATTTCGAGAGATTTATTTTGGTGTTACTTTTTGGAATTTGTAATCTTTTTATAGAATATATTTATTTTTGTAAAGTGTATATTATTTTGATCACCAATACTTATTCCATTACTTTGTTCGTATCCCCTGACTAAAACCTGAAGTAAGAGGTTGGTTTACAAATAGTTCCCTTTAAAAGTAAAGTAATTCCCCAGTTTTGTTTTGAGTATAAA
>NC_090731.1:53681725-53699225 GCF_036898095.1 Palaemon carinicauda
AGGTTTGAGAATCTGTTCCCCAGCCTACCTAAGTAAAGAATTTGAAATCATTCGTAAACAACTCGTCCAGCTATTCTACCCGACGTATGTCATAGAAAAGGCCATCAACAAAGCCAACACGATATATTATAAAGATCATGATGTTACTAACCAAAGAGATTTTAAAAATAAGATAAAACTCCCATATATAGAAGGTATTAAAAATATAACAAATAATATAAAAACTGAAAACCCCTTTGTTTTTTCATATCCCAAGACCATAGGAAGCGCCCTTATTAATGTTTATCAAAATAAAAGAGATATAGAATCCGGCGTTTATAAAGTACCGTGTGGGGATTGTGAAAAAGTCTACGTTGGGCAAACGGGCTGTTCGCTATCTCAAAGATTATCCGAACACAAAAGATCTGTTAGATATGGTTATGAAAACTCGGGGATTTTCGTTCACCTTAGGGATTTAGGGCACCAGATTAACTGGAGTGAGTCGTCTTTGCTTTTTAAGAGTACCTGTCCGTACAGAAGGAAAATCCTGGAATCAGCCATCATAAATCAATCAAACACAATGAACCTATCTGGCGGCCAATGGAAAGCTGACACAGTGGACAATACTCTTCTCAACCCCATCATTAAGAAGATAATCCACGGAGACCAACCACCAGATATGTATCAGAGGTCAAGACTTCCTCAGAGCGGCTCAACAATAAGAAGACGCACCTGGATGTAATTAAATTTGGCTAATCCTTCCAGCTCTGATCCCGAGGTCGTTAAGGGAATCCAGACTTTAATGTATTAATATATATGGCTTATTTGAAATATGAAAAAACACGTTTAAATGTGCAAAAATTTATCATATATATATATATATATATATATATATATATATATATATATATGCATATATTTATAAATATATATATATATATATATATATATATATATATATATATATATATATATATATATATATATATATATATATATATATATATATATATATATATATATCATAAAAGGTCTTTAATGAAATTCAGTTTGAAAACATGCCGATCTGATTCACAGTGAATAATAGAGCATAATTAATGATTAAAATATAGTCCAGAAAGCTTGTGGATTTTTTTCCATGTAGGCAACGTTGCTCAGGGTAATAATATGAGTAAAACTGAAGTCTTTTTCAAAGTGACTATTCTTATGACCTAAACACACTGATCCTCATCATATATAATAGTCCATGAGCCAGATGAGAAGTCGGTACCATCTGGGGGCACCAAACGAAACTTATTTTTCATTAATTACCAACCCATACCATTAACAAAAATGCATGATGGACTTTTCAATCTCACAGCCTAAGATTTTTATGACAGTTATAAGTTTTTATGTAAAAAACGAGAAAAATACGATTTTATCACAAAATGTTCCAATGTACAACTGCTTGTGGGTGCTGAATAAAAAGATGATTTCATTGGAAAATGTGTTATTTGTGTTTAGTATTCTTACATGAATTGATGAAATAGATTTAATTGATAATTTATTAATTACATGATAATATGTACAGTTCATATGTAGTCTATGAAAAGCATTTGTTTCTTCGAAACGACTATACTACTTCACAGAACGTTCTTCTACATCTATTTATATTTTTTCAGAAGATAGTGTGGCTGTAAGAAGATGCTCAATGGAATCACCAGCAAAAAGACAGAAAGTGCTATCATCAATAGAGAGGACTTGCATTATTTGTTCTAAACAAACTTCTGAAACATATTTGACAAAGGCCAGAGATGACCAGTCTATTAGTACGTTAGTCGACGCAGCCAGGATAAGGAATTTTGATCCTATCTTAACTCTCGAAAAACATGAGTATGGTGAAAAGCTGTTCTACCATAGAGACTGTAGGTCTAAGTTCACACACAAGAAAACACTTCAGCAGTTGAACAAAGAACCCGACTCTGAGCCACAATGTTCAAACGAAAGGAGATCCTCCCGTTGTCCAGCAACAACATCTCGTGTCCTAGGCCATATCTGCATCTTCTGTGAGAATGAAAGCAAATATATGCCTGGTTCAAATACCAGAGAGACACTATTCCAATCCAGGGAACTCAGGTCAGATGAAACAATTCGGAGAGTGGCTCAGAACAAACTTGACCATAGAATATTGGCAATCACAGCCAGAGATTTGGTTGCTGCCGAGGCCCATTACCATAAATCATGTTATCGTAAGTACACCCTGGGAGAGAAAGAGAAAACACCAGTGGCTTCTGACAAAGATGATGAAGCTTATCAAGCAGCAGAACAGCAGTCTTACGGTCTACTATTCCAGTATGTGAGAGACACATTATTTCCAAAACCAACAGTCCTAAGTATGACAGAGCTTACTGTAAAGTTAGTCGGCTACATACAGACATGTGGCATCAATGATGTAAAACCTCATACTAAGAAACACCTTTGTCGGAGACTAGAATGTGAATTCAAGGAGTCGCTTCATCTCGTCCATGATGACAAAAGAAAACTTCTGGTATATCCAGATAATCTTCCCTTAGACCGAGTGGTGGTAGCCATGGTGAAGGCTGAAGAACAAATGCTTGAACTAAAATACTCCGAAAATATTGACAACATTATCAAACTTTCTGCAAACCACTTGAGAGGGCAGATTAAGAAGATCAAACCAAAGCCTTGGCCTCCATATCCTGCTGAACTGAATTCTGATTATACCGAACTACCAAAATCTCTAGAGATGTTCCTAAAGATTCTGCTTCATGGTGAGACAAAAGAATTAACTATGAAAATGAAACGCATTGTCCATTCGATAGGCCAGGATTGTATTTATGCTGTCAGCAGAGGGAATGTCATTCCTGCCAAACACATATTGCTGCCTTGGGGTGTAAAATCACTCACAGGAAATGTTGAACTTATCAAGATGCTCAATCGCCTTGGTCATGGAATTTCCTATTCGAAGCTGGAAGAGACAGATACTGCACTCTGTCTTCAGAAGCAAAGGAAAGAAGCAGACCAAGGCATAGTCCTCCCATCATCTTTTCATCCTCATATTCCTACTTCACTTGCTTTCGACAACATTGATAGGCTTGAAGAAACTTTGAGTGGTGGGGGCACATCACATAGAGCGAATGGGATCATCATACAGCCACAGGTTCACACGGCAAAACCCCCAGAAACTGCGCCTCTGCTTTTGACCAAAAAAAGCGAAGTGTAACTCCAATTCCAATAGGTATTCCAGAGTACAATGCTGGCAGTAGAGTAGGTCCACCAGTCATGAAACCACAGGACCTGGATGTTCAAAACGTGCAGGATTTTGCGATGCAAAGAAACTTAATATGGGCTCTTACTCGTCTCTCAGACACTAATGATCAGTCAGTAAGTTCTTGGACAGGTTTTAATGTGAAGACGAGTGACAACAAAAGTATCCAAAGAGACAATGTAGGCTATCTCCCGACGATCAACGCCCCAGCCACACAACTGTCAACTGTTCACCAAGTGATGCTTCAAATCATGAAGATAAAGGCAGAACTACATTTGGAGGAGATCGTCTGTGTTTTCGATCAAGCTCTATATGCAAAAGCAATGGAAATAAAATGGAAGAACAGTGAACTGTTCAAAAAGGTTGTGATCCGCATGGGGGCATTCCATACCTTATGTAATCTTCTGTCGATCATTGGAAGGAGGTTCACATCTGCTGGCTTGAGAGATCTCGCTGAGGAATCAGGTATAATAGCTGTAGGTTCGATCACCTCTGTGCTTGAAGGACGGCACTACAATCGAGGTGTCCGTTTCTGCAAACTCGTATATGAGGCACTATTGAGACTGGCTTGGACAGGATTCTATCCCTGGCTTGAAGAATACCACGTTGGAGACGTCAGACATATGAGAGAGACAATCAAAGCTGTCAGAACCTTGTATGATGATGTATGCCAAGACAGTCTGGAATTTGTATTGGAAAATGCATCTGTGTCTTTCATTCTCACCTATTTTTTGCAGTACCTAGATGAGCTGCACAGCACCCGTGGCCAACTAGCATCATTCTGGGCCTCCTTCCTAGATCTGGCAGGGATTTTGCTAGATCTGATCAGAGCATCATGAGAAGGGAACTGGCCTCTCTCTATGTCCGGTATCAACAGGATGATACCATGGTGCTTGGCACATGATAAACAGAACTATGCCAGGTATAGTTAGTTAACTAGGCTGATCAATTAATGTAGCATATTAGCAGGTGTGAATTAGTTCATTAATGACATTAATCTAACAAACTTTCGATAATGATGGACCATACACATTTTCAGATACCTGTCTGTGTTCTACTGCGATATGACAAGGCTGCCAGAGACACATCCACAGGTTTATCAACACATGCTACAGGGAGGCTTTTCTGTGCAGATGAGTGACACAAACACATTTGGACGGATCCCAGTTGACCAGACGATTGAGGAGACAGTGAATAAGGACACCCAGACTGCTGGTAAGTTGTCACTAGGGCCCGGTTTCACGAAAAAAAAAAACTAGTCTTACGACTTAAGTCTCATAAACTCTTCAAGGATGTTTCCAATTGCAAAGAGTTTTCATTGAAAGATTCAATTATTCTACCTCAAATAGTTGATCCAAAAGTAGAGTAGGCTTTATTTTTGTATAAAGAATTCTTATGAAATACAACAAAAAAATATTTTTACAGCTTAACACTAGAATTGTAGACTTACAATTGATTTAAGTCTTTTTGTGAAACTGGCCTCAGGTGTTCAATAATGAATCATTGAGACAGTATCCATATTAACATTTGTTGATTTGATATGATAGATCATACTGCATCAAATATGTACTAAAGCGTTTGTTTAATTCCCTTTGAGGCCCGTAATAAACAAAATTTGTCGACATTTATTTCACAGGTGGTACCAAAGGATTCTCACTCAACCAGGGTGCTGTGACTCGCTACTACCTGACAGCAGAATATTGCAGCTGTTGCCTTCAGCAGCTGCGCAAGATGACTGATGTCTCGGATCGTGCTGCTATACATCATGATTTAACACCCTCACGGATTAAGAAAGATGAATATGCTGTACAAGCTATCATGGACCTTCTTGAAAATAACTGGACCAATCCTTTTGCTGAAGGAAAAACTGGGCTACTAAATATCGCCACTGGTGCTGCTGCATCTGCTAATGTAGCTCGTGATCTCCTATCAGCCCAGAAGAAGGGTGAAGAAGCTCGTCTTAAATTTCAGGAGAGTCGACTGGAGAGAGGCCAGAACTTTTTTGAGAGACTTCCTAGGCTGAATCTCAAGACTTTTGACGGTACAAAAAGATATAAAACGAAATTGAATGATAAAGAGGTTATCCTGAAAAGTGACAACAGATTATTTGCTCATATGATACTTGTTGCTTCGTCTAGAAAACTTAGCATGAAGGAAGTTCTAAAACATCCACTTGGTCCTGTGCCCTGGTCATTAGCCAACACAGATGGTTCACCAAGAAAGACGAACAAAGCAGCTCTAGCGAGAAAACTAGAGGCCAAAGCATCACCTGCTGAAGAGATGGAATATCCTTCTGCTTTTATCATTGACGGGATGAGTATTGTTCAAAAGATGAAAGGTGACAAGCTTACTTTTGAAGAGCTGGCGGAACAGATGCTTATTTCTGTCATTCGGACTAGCTCTAGCAGTGAACGCATTGATGTTGTTTTTGATGTTTATCGGCAGCTATCTATCGAAGGAGCAGAGAGGGCCATACGAGGTTCAGAAAGTGGGATATGTTTCACTAACATTATTCCTGGTCACAAGATCCTTCAATGGAGACGTCTCCTGTCCTGCAATGCTAGTAAGACGAAACTGATCAGCTTCCTCGTCAGCCAATGGAAGAAGTCCAGCATGCGAGAAAAACTGGGTGGAAAAACTATGTATGTCACATGTGATAACCTTTGCTTCAGACTCACGCGTAATGATGTTATTGAAGAAGACAGCCTGAAAACGTCCCAGGAGGAAGCGGACACCAGAGTCATCTTTCACGCGAAGCATGCAGTTCCTTATGTATCGTCCATCATCATGATAGCTGAAGATACAGACATCATTCTTCTCTGCCTTGCCTTCCACAAAGAAATTGACTGCAGTGTGTATGTGAAATGTGGTACAGCTACTCGAACCAGATATATCAGCATCTCCAAAGTGTCAGCTGCCCTGGGCCATAATGTGTGTGCTTCTCTTCTCGGACTACATTAATTTACTGGATGTGACACAGTCAGCGCTTTTAATGGTCGAGGAAAGCTAGCTGCACTGAAACTGCTTATGACACATGATCACTTCCGAGATGTCTTCATCAAACTTGGGGAAGAGTGGCAGCTCAAAGATGAAATTTTCCAGGTCTTGGAAGAATTTACATGCCGACTCTACGTTATTCGCTCAGAAATCTGTGATGTTAACGAGATGCGCTATGAGCTGTTCAGGGTGAAGGACGGACATGTAGAGTCTGCACAGCTGCCCCCCTGTAAGGACTGTCTCTATCTACATGCTGCGAGCGAGGGCCAACTATCAGGCTGCCATCTGGTATCGTGCACTGAAGGCAGATCCAAAAGTGCCAAGCCCACTGGAGTGCAAAGGCTGGTCGTTGGGTGACGATGGAGAACTGCAGATAAATTGGATGACAGGAGCACCAGCTCCGAATGTAGTCCTGGAGTTCCTCTCCTGCAAATGCAAGAAGTCATGCAAGCTGCCATCCTGCCAATGTATTGTGAATGGACTGCCCTGTACTGAGGCCTGTATCCTGCAGGATTGCGAAAACATGAAGGATGACGATGTTGGTGATATGCAAGAAGGTGGATCAGACAGTGATAGCGACATTGAAACCCAATAAACATTTAAGGTTTCCTTTTATGTATAATACAATCTAGTCATACACTTAGTATGAACTGATTTTGCATAAATAGGCTTATACAGGTATCTGGAAAATTCAATTAATGTTGATTATGTATGATGTTTCCACTTTATTTTAATTTTCATATTATGCGTTATTGCTGTCATTTTTTTTTTTTTTATCAAATACTGTAATGGACAATCTAAAAAGGTTCCAATGCATATGTAACAACTTATAAGATGCAATTTAAACATAAAGCTTTCAGGTTTGTGGATCTGAATAAATTCCCATGAGTATTTTGTTGCACAAGAATAATGTTGTCTGCTATTGCGGTCGGAAATATGACGTTTTTATGTTTAGACCCCACCCACAAATCAACGGCTCTATTGACCTTAAGCTGTGAGTCACACATGTCCACCATGCTGCATTGTGTTGCAGATACATATAGCTATCAGAAAATACCAAAAATGTTTGGTGCCCCCAGATGGTACCGATTGGTCAAAATCAGGGTGCTGGCTCACGGACTATGACCTTCATAGGTTTGAACTGCATTTCAAATGCAAATATAAGCGGCACTGAATCAGGGACATGTAAAATGATGAAAATGTCATTAAATTGCAGTGATTGCAACACTCATTTCTTTATGTTCTAACATCAAACATTCCTTCGGATATTACCAGAGCTATTTTTCTCTTTTCTCAACGAGGAAATTCTTGGTATAATAGGTTATTAATCTTCGTGTCGTGATATATCTATCTAAAGTAAAGTGATGTTCTTGATATAATTCTATTAAATGCCGTCTTTGAGGAAAGATGCTGCAATAAGAATCTTGTGATGATGCACAGATAAAAAGATTGGATATCATTTTGGCGATGGCATTTTTTATATGATAGATAAAAGACAGTTTTTCCACGTCCTTAATTGTTTTTTGTACCGTTAGAGCTCTTGTCTATTACTATTAGAATGAATTTAGATCCACATGAAAAGGGAAAGAGACAAAATTATGTATATTCCAAGAAGCAAAAGGCCTCCCGAACTTGAGAATAGGAAACGACGAAAAAAGGAAAATCAGAACCACTGGAGGATAAAAGTCGCGTAAACAGACAACAAAAGGACCATTATTTGGCAGATAACAAATACTTCACCTTGGAAAAAAGAAGAAGATCTTGCGATGACATAAACGAAATGGTTTCTCATTTAATCCATGCGAAAAATGGAGAGAGAGAGAGAGAGAGAGAGAGAGAGAGAGAGAGAGAGAGAGAGAGAGAGAGAGAGAGAGAGAGAGAGAGAGAGAGAGCACTTTAGAGAGCTTATAAAGGTGTCTGAAAAAAAATTAAGCAGACTTGCTGATCAAGCGAACTGATAATGAATCAATGATGTGATTAAAGGACCAGTAAAATTTCATGCAATTACTGGAGAAATTTTCGAAAATAGGACTAATGTGGCTAAATCACAACCTTGACAATCAGGATAAAAATACATAACGACGTGAAATTAAACGTTTCTAAAATTTTAATTTCATATGTCATTAATCGTGCACCATAATTGTCTTCATCCTAGAAGTCTCTTCCCTTTTTAGAAGGAAAGTCACTGTGGGGTCGGATGATATTTGTGTGTGTGTGTATATATATATATATATATATATATATATATATATATATATATATATATATATATATATATATATATATATATATATATATATATATATATATATATATATATATATATATATATGTCTTACTTATAACTGTAATAGAACAGTTTAACACGTTTTTTTTTCAAAAAGGCACATAAAAGAAACACAGGAAATATAAATGAATCACTATATTTCGGTCAATAAACATCGACCCTCTTCAGGATGTAAAGTAAAAATGAGGAATACAGTTGTTGTTGTTGTTGGAGTATTATAGCCAACACTTGTTGGCACGGGCCTTTCCTTTGGTTGGCCCGTATAGGAATACAGTGGAGAGTGACGGTTTATATACGAGAGCAAAAGGGTGTGTTCAATTGTTATATATATATATATATATATATATATATATATATATATATATATATATATATATATTTTTATATATATATATATATATATATATATATATATATATATATATATATTTATATATATCTATTCATATAAATATATATATATATATATATATATACATATATATATATATATATATATATATATATATATATATATATATATATATATATATATATATATATATATATATATATAATTTACATATATATATAGATATTTGCATATATATATATATATAGATATATATATAAATATATATATATATATATATATATATATATATATATATATATATATATATATATATATATATACAAGAAAAGTGGGATGCTATAGTCCAAGTTTTGTGATACCACTCTGATGCTGGAGACCAAAACAACCTCTCAAAAATTATGTGACTTTATCAATATTCTCCGAAATTTGTCCATGTTCCAAATCATAAACGATGAAATTAGTATTCAATATATTAAAATTTTGATTTAAATGCAAATTTATATATCCTATCCTATACATAATTTTTCTATAATTGTATTTTTGCATCATGCAGCACCGTGCATGATGGTGATGGTGCTGGACTTTAGTTTAATCGTTCACAGCAACCCACCTTAGTATTGGTGACCCTGACTAGTACATCTTGCCTGATCTTGGTTATACGTAAACTCTTTCACGACGTCAAGATCTTTTCTCAGAAACGTGTATTGTGTGTGTGTATATATATATATATATATATATATAATATATATATATATATATATATATATATATATATATATATATATATATATATATATATATATATATAAATTGCCTGTGTTTACAAACTTTTATTATGATAATAAACAATAAATATTTTCATTATTTAAAGTTAATAACAAGAGTTTTCATGTCAGTTTTGTCATTTTATCAGTTATTCAATGAATATTACTGAATGATTTTCATCTGAAAATTACATATCCTTTTTCATATGATTTAGTAAAAAACCTCTTGGTTCGTGGAAATTCATTATGAAGAAATTTATGGAAATATTCAATTTCGAAATAAATGAAAATAATTGCAAACTTTAGTGGAATATTACTGACCTCTTTGTGCAACGTTATAAGTCTCTGAGGATAAAGGCTTTATTCGCAGCATCTGCAATAATTTGATTCTCAATTTCCATGAAATTTGAAATTGTTTGATGAACAGCAAGTTTCTCAAGAGAAAACTTTCCTCAGATAATGAAGCATTTGATTCGTTGTTAAACTGAATTTCCTCATGAGTTCATCAAACGCACGGATAAAAACAATATATTTAATCCTATTTCTAATTCCCTTGGTGTACAGAATACCTTTCATATATCTTAGCTAAAATATTTATAGATAACTACAGGATAGTGTCCGAGAAAATTTAATTATGTTTCTACTTAGCAGATATTTGGACCCGCTTTGAGTCATGTATATGATAACACATTAAAAAATCTAAATCTGAATATGATTTTTGAGGATTACAGGATAGTTCTGTAAAGGAAGAAAATGTATAGGAAATGCATTGAAAGCACTACGCTATATCATTCATTTATCATTACCTCACTAATACGTAAGTCATTATTGCTGTAAAATTGTCTAGTTGTAGTCTTGTATTTTTTCCGGGGTGGGTGAGGGAGGATGTTGGAGTGGGAGCACTCCTTTTTTTCGGCGTGGGGGGGGGGGGGTGTTTGAGTGGGAGTGCTTCTTTTTATATAAATTTCAGGGGCGTAGGAGGGGGGGGGTTAAGTTTGAAAAGGCACTGTCGGTTGGGGCTTTGATGGATTGATTTTAAGTCTAAGAACAGATTCCAGAATTCGACAAGTATATGTACAGTGAACTTGAAATGAGTTTATATCTCTCTTGATACCTCGATTGGAAAAGTCGTCCACGCAGGCATTGCTTCGGCGCAGGGCATAGGGTTGAATCCTTGCCCAGACGGAAGCATTTATCATAAATGAATTTCCAGTGGATATGCATTCCAAAAGGTAGAATTCGATATTATATGCCATTGTGGTTTATATTCATATTGATTAAAATCCCGATTGTTAGTGATACATATTCTTCATAAATAACCACGTGTTACGAATTCACTAATCAGCTAGTATGGTGGATATGGCTTGATTTCAACTCCAAAAACTTAGTCCTGAGTTCGACAGGTATATGTACACCCAGCAACAAAAACGATGTCTCCTAGCCAGACCCGACTTGGATACATCATGTCCTTCTTGACCTGAGAGGTTGAAAGGCAGCCTGACGTTTAAACAACCAAGACATTGTTAGGATGGTTCGAATGGGAGGAGGAGGGTAATTACCGATATCAGTCAAAGAAGTGCGAGGATTGATGATATAAATATATATATTTTTGGGCTCAAGCCATGTCGTCCTGATGGAAGTTCCTTAGAGTAGCTTCCTAAGGGACATATGTACTGCAGTGATATTCCCAGAGAATTTTACCTTTAGGTATCCAGAATTCTAACTCCTGGCACGAATATCCTTAAAATTTCTCCTAAGGATATCGCATAATATCAGAGGACGTATTCTTGACACGCCACATAGCAATCTGCACCCCTAATAGCGTTTTACGCTTCGAGGAGGTGTGGCCAAATAAAAGGGAGACGTCCAAAGGCTATCCCTGTTCTCGTATTACTATTGAGAATACAACAGCGCCATTCCCACAATGGCTGACATTCCTTATTTTGTAGCGATTTCGCTCGGTGGTATTCCCTGGTGATCTAACTTTTCGATCGTTTTACAGGATTATAATTATGCTTTCTCCATTTTCTTCCGCCTCTGGAATGTTGAGTATCGGGTCCTTACTATGAGTATATTTTAGCTCCTGTTTCACAATGAAATTAGAGTATTTTATTGTGCCTAAGAGCTAGACCAGTTACTGGAGGCGCCATGGGCGCCGTCGTTCGTTAGGCATGTGTTATTTAGATAGCAGAACGACATCCTTATTTAATTATTCTAATTAATTAGCTATTAGGCAATTATTCTTGTAAAGATTTGATAATGTGCATAATTTTTCCCTTTTTCTCTGTCGATCGTATAGCTAGAGTTTCGGTGATTTAGGTAACCGAGATCTCGTCTAGCTTAGGTAACCTAATCTAGACGTTTTACTATACGTTCAGACATTCCCCGGTTACCCTCGTGTATTGTTTTCATTCAGTGGAGACTGATACCTCCTAGAGTGTTATGAAATATTACACGTCTCTTCGGAGATTTAAGGGTAATCTCTTTCCCTCTGAGTGTAGCCTCAGGCTACAACCCTAATAGCCACGCCTTGAATTTTATTCAGACATGGCTAACCTAGGGTTTTTCCTGCCTCTTCCCTTAACCGTTGGTTGTGGTATATCAGCAGGTTTTGGGATTTAGTCAGAATTTCAGAGTATTTAGTCTTATGTCGGCGACCTTCCAGCAGGGCGAATGGGTTGTAGGATACCATCATTCCCCTGCCGGCTAGGTGGCCGGCAATGGAGGTTAGCCCTCCCTAGCTGCACTCGAAGTTATGGTAGGATACCATCTTCCCCTTGCGACTAAAAGACTAGTCCTGTGCCACAGTACTCTAGGCTGAAGAGTGATATTCTTTAGCCTAGGATAACGTGGCACTGGAACTCTGTTTCTCCTTTGTTGAGAGGAGGCGGCAGTGCCGCCATCCCCTTAACTGTGTCAGCAATCTCTGGGATGGAGAACTGAGTCTCTCCTGTCACCTGGGATTTGGCCGATACTGAAACAGAGTTTCTTTTAACAGGTGGTAGGACTGATAATTTTGCCAGTTCCTTTCAAACTCGTTACAGGACCCTGTTCAGTACCCCTCTCTCCACTTTTGATGGCTGAGCCATTGTCTTTCTTTAGGCCGGCATCTTGCAATCTTACCATTGCCGGTATGTTGCCGGAGGCAGCCAGACTCCCTCTCTGGCCATGACTTTGGCTGACGGCAGGGCATACTGGCGCCATCCACATCATCTGCCGGCTGCTATGGTCCCTGCTGTTAGCTGATGACTGCCGGCAGCCAAGATGGCTGCCGACAACTGGCGGCTGCCGGCAACTGCCGGCTCAGCCGGCGGCCAAGATTGCTGTCGGTGGCTGGCGGCTGCCGGTAGCTGGCGGCTGCCGGTAGCTGGCGGCTGCCGGTAGCTGGCGGCTGCCGGCGGCCATGATGGCCGTGAGTGGGAAGTCCCTTCTGTCCCCAAGGTGCTTCAGTCCTCCCTTGGACTGCTACTACAGGTCTTGCTGCCGGGGGTACTGCCGGCCAGGCCGGCACAGATAGTGCTGACTCAGATGGCAGCACGCCGACTGTACTGGTACTGCTGGCCGGCAGTGTGTCGGCGGCACCGTGCCGGCAATAGTACTGTAGCTGCATGGAAGCCTTAATGGTACATTCTCCCTTTCCATTAGAACTTTCTTTCTGGAGAAAGGCAGTCAAATTAGACTTTTACATCCTTAATTACTGTATACATTCACAGTAAGGAGTAGCCTTTATTCCATGCTATCTCTCTCTCTCCCTAGCTAGCATGCCGGATATGCCAGCAAGACCTAGCTATGCCGGCACATGCCGGCTGAACTACTGTATATGTTATACAGGTAGCCAGTATATCTGCAGTATAGAATATACTGTAGATAGAAAACTACTATATATTCTATACTAGTAGTTATTTCCAATATATCTTGGATATTCAACACAGGCATTTGCTGAGCCCAATCCTATATTGAATGAATATGATTTCTTCAATATCCTGATTAGAAATCAGTATTAGGATTACCCTACAATATTAAACACTTCAAGGCAGGAATGATACACTCCTAACCCTTAAAGGGTAGAGCCTTTATCCTTGAGTCTCCCTGATCAGGAAACTCTATATTTTAATATAGTAGGAAGACTGCAGCAAATAGGATGAGTGGGATATACAAATATATGTCTTTATTTTTCCTAGCCCAGCTGGCTTCATGCTAGATGGACCGTACTGTCATATGCTACTATGAAGGCAGCATAATGACTAGACTACAATACATGATGTACAGTAGCCACTAAATTGCAATATAGACTTACTCCAATTAGAAAACTACAGTACCGTTATACAGTAGTATTTTCTGACATACCTTGGGTACCCTTGTACGAACATTCTGCAGGTACCGCTAATATATTGAATGAATAGTTTTCTTCAATATTCTGATCGAGAATCCGTCATCCTGACCCCACAGTGTTAACATTATTTTGGGACAGTGTTTTGATACTTCTCTACCCTTAGGGGTCAGAGCCCTTCTACTTGGAGTTACTCAATAGAGAAATCTCCATGTAGTTAATACTGAGGGGAGGTAACAGCATTTGCTCACAGCGGTACACAATTATGTATCTCCTACTATCCCTTTATAGCTTACTATCCTAAGCTATTCTGTTGTAGATGACATTTGCATGTTGATTATCAAGGAGATAATCCCTTGTATACTCCTTTGGTTTGCCTTTCTTTACAGGAGGAACACCAGATACCTTGTGCTGCAGTCCTCTGCAAGGCCAAGGTTTCATGCCCCCTGCAATATTTTTCCTGGATCCCTACATTATTGGAACCCACAGGTTTGAAATATATGTCGGATATTAATGTCTGAAGGTTTTGAAAATCCCAAGTCTACGGAGACTAAGGATACAGCTCAATGTAAATTACGCAACTGGGTGAGAGGCTTCCAAAAGATCTCTCCGGGACCTTTCCTACCTAATGATAGGATGCGTAAGCTACTATTTCCGAAAGCAAGTGAGGAAATAGTAGTGCCTCAGGAGCCAACTACATCCCCTGACGGCCAGAAAACCTTTAGGATTGAGGGCAAGAAGTGCCCCAGGGTAGAAGAGAAAAATGTTGTGTCGGAATTTCCTCCGCCTATGCCGGCTATAGAGCCATCGATGTCGACATCTTCGTCTTCTACCCCTCTATTGGATAATGTGGTACAATTATGTATCCAGTTGAAGAATCAGATAGAGAGCTTTCGTAAACAAAACGAAAAGCAGGCAGTAAAACGAAAGATAGAGCCTCGTAAAGCTTCATTTGTCGCTTCCCAGGGGTCAGTCAAACGACCCATGAATCAAGACCTACCAACATGCTCCATAACCAATCCCTGGAGGTTTGCGGAGCAGATATCGATTTCAAATGTCAATCTCTACATCTCAGAGAAAATAGGTGCTGTTCCTTTGGACAAAATTCAATTTTGGCCAAGCTTTGATGCTTTCTCTAATTGTTGGGTTCGACTGAAGTACGAACCAAAGTCAAGAAAAGGAACGGAACCAAAGGAGGTCATGATTCTTGACCATGATAAGGCACAGACTATCCTTTCAGGTAGTCTAAAAAAGGCTGGTTATTCAGAGTCGAAGGTATTCTCACTGAATAATAGACACCCTTCCTTTCTTGCTCCTACTTCTCTCTCATTCTCCTTTATAGGGAAGGCATTTACTTCTGTTGCCAAAGCGGTAGAGGCGGATAAGCCATGTCCCACACTCGATGAGTGCAAGCCTTTGTCACCAGGTTTTTCCGGACAGGAAAGAATTGGAAGGAAGTCCCTTTGACATTTTCAGTAGGAAAATTAGACAAGGACGTTGCAAGTCTACAATTCAATGTATGTCTCCCTAAATTGTCTGAGTTGCTCTTGTATAATGAATATGAATCAAAGGAGAGACTTGCGACATCCCTTTCTCTACAAAACTACATAGAGTTGTGTTCAACCTACGAAAATATCCCAGACATGCTCATGATCATAGCCAAAATGCATATGGCTACCTTGGTGAAGACACATTTATGCCTTTATGAAGGCTAGGAGAGCATGTAGAGAGTTTGTGTTAGCTGCTGCAACAGTGAAACACGAAACAAGGAAGCTAATATCTTCCAACATCTGGGGTAAAGACCTCTTCCCACACGAGGTCATTAGGGAAGTAATTAAGAACGCCACCAATGAGAACATAAGCCTTCTCCAAAAATGGGGCATTCCTTCAAAGAGAAAATCTTCCGTGGTTGTGGGTCCCCAACCTATAAAGAAGATCGAAAATGCTGAAAATATCCGGGTTGCTCAACAATATCCCACTATTCCAGTGACCATGATACTACAGGCAGATGGTCAAAAGTCTAAGCCTACTGACTATTCGAAGCATAAAGACGCTTCGGCTAGGAGGAACATTCCCTCAGGATCGCAGGACCTTCGATCCTTCGGTCCAAAGCCTATTCAAGATGAGCCATTAATGGGAAACAGAAATGTCCCTACCATCATTTTCTTACCTTCTCCTACAGTTCAAAACCCTCCTGGAGGAGTATACCTGAGAGCTATAGAGCATACAGGTGGTAAGAAAACTACAGTTCATTGAGTTCCAGGGAAGGCTGTTTTGTGTTCACGAGAAGGATTCAAGAAATCTCTGAGTCATTCTGAACTTGTCGCCACTCAACAAGTTCATAAAAAACAGCAAGTTCTGAATGTTAATCCTTCTGAACATATGGACCTTGTTCCAGTTAGGGGTGTTCGTAGTCTTGTCAGACCTGAAAGGTGTCCTTCAGATCCTTCCAGTCAACCACCCCCCTTCCTCCTATCTAGAATTCATGTTACAGAGAGGAACATTCATCCTAGGAAAGATACGTGTCGGACTTACTGTCCTAAGTATCTTCATAGGATTGACGAACTTAGTCATGTCAAAGTCAAGCAAAGAAATAGTTCAGGTATTAATATACCTGATCGAGAGGCTGGGGTGGGCAGCAACCGAAGAGTCTGGCCAATGTGCATTCAAAGAGATGACCCGGTTCCCAGGACATCACGGATGCAAGCTAAGCTTCTAGAAGTCTCGACTTTCTCCAGCTCAGGGGTTTCGATGGTTAAAAAACCATCGAAGCCCTCAGTCACATCAACTCTCCTTTCCCTTGGGAATATAAAAAGAGCTCGCGAGGTCTGTCAAGAGTCTCAGGTAATCAGTCAGATTTCCAAAATGCCAACAGGTAAAAGCGCTAAACTTTCCCCAGTTCGCAATAGTGACAGACCTGGTGCAAAGAGCACACCGGAAGGATACGTTAAGAGCCTGGAGAAAACACGCATCAAACGCTTGAAGAGATAAAAAAAGACTGAGATCGATCCCTCCTTAATCGCTTCTCTAAGAAAAATTAAAGCACTAAAGTCCCAAGACTCTGCTGGTCCTTTCATGGCTGGGGAAGCCCCCTCCACACAGATCAGACTCCCTACGACTGATCTGGGACACCGAAGCGATAATAAGACGTCACAATCGAACGTCTCATGCAGTCTTGGTGAAGTTACCCATCCCTTTCTTAAAGGGATGGCACCTACCAGCAGTTCATTTACAACTGATCCACGATGTGACGGTGGATACTCTATTTCAATCCAAGCCGATAGAGTTGGAATGGTCCATGGACGCAGACATATTCCCTCCCAGATGAGAACAAGTCCCGGAACTGCAATTCGACCTCTTCATCACGAGCGTCTTCAAGAAACTACCTCGCTAGATAGCCCCATACGAGGATCCTCTAGTGGGGCTGATAGACTTGATGAGGCTGGTCCTAGCTCTGATTCTAGGTGTATTTCTGAAGGTTCAGAAATTAACTGCCTTCGTTTTATCACAGAGAACCCAA
>NC_090731.1:53709225-53721725 GCF_036898095.1 Palaemon carinicauda
TTTAATGCAAGAGGTAAATCCACTCGAAGTAGAGCTAAAGAAAGTCACTAATGAGAGAAATAAGGCACCTCAAAATAGAGGTAAATAAAACCCTTAATGCTGGAAATAAGGCACCTCAAAATAAAGGCAAAAAACCCTTAAAGCTAGAAATAAGGCAGATAAAAATAGAGGTAAAAAAAGCCCCTAATGCTATAAATAAGGCACCTAAAAATAAAGGTTAAAGAGCCTCTAATGCTAGAAATAATGCACCTCAAAATCAAGGTCAAAAAGCCCCTAATGCAATATATAAGGCTCCTAAAAGAAGAGGCGAAAAAACCCTTAATGCTATAAATAAGGCCCCTAAAAAGAGAGGTCAAAGAGCCCCTAATGCTATATATAAGGCACCTAGAAGGCGAGGTCAAAGACCCTCTAATGCTAGAAGTAATGCAACTAAAAATCAAGGCAAAAAAAGCCCCTAATGCTATAAATAAGGCCCCTAAAAATAGTGGTCAAAGAGCCTC
Source organism: Palaemon carinicauda (assembly GCF_036898095.1). Lineage (NCBI taxonomy): Eukaryota > Metazoa > Arthropoda > Malacostraca > Decapoda > Palaemonidae > Palaemon > Palaemon carinicauda. Next base: position 53,709,726 of record NC_090731.1, read on the forward strand.
TAATGCTAGAAGTAATGCACCTCAAAATCGAGGTCAAAAGGTCCTAATGCTATACATAATGCACCTAAAAATAGAGGTCAAAGAGCCTCTATTGCTAGAAGTAATGCTATATATAGGGCTCCTAAAAATCGAGGTGAAAAACCCCTAATGCTATAAATAAGGTACCTAACAATAGAGGTCATGGGCCTCTATTAATAGAAGTCATGCACCTCAAAATCGAGGTAAAAAAGCCACTAATGCTATAAATAAGGCACCTAAAAATAAAGTTCAAAGAACCTCTAATGCTAGAAGTAATGCACCTCAAAATCAAGGTCAAGCAGCCCCTTATACTATATAAAAAGCTCCTAAAAATAGAGGTAAAAAAGCCCCTAATGCTATAAATAAGCCCCTAAAGCTAAAGTTAAGGCACCTAGAAACAGAGGTAAAAAATATCCTAATGCTGGAGATAAGGCACTTAAAAATATAGGTAAAAAAAAATCCCCTAAGGCTAGAGATAAGGCACCTGGCACCTCAAAATCAGAGGTCAAAAAGCCGCTAATGCTAGAGATAAGGCACCTTAAAAGAGAGGTCATAAAGTCCCTAACGCTAGAGATAAGGCACCTCAAAACAGGTAAAAAAGCCTCTAATGCTAAAGATAAGGCGCCTAAAAATAGAGGTAAAAAAGCTCCTAATGTTAGAGATAGGACACCTAAAAATAAAAGTAAATAAAGCCCTAATGCACCTTAAAATAGAGGTCAAATATATATATATATATATATATATATATATATATATATATATATATATATATATATATATATATATATATATATATATACACACACAGTATATCTATATATATATACACAGTATATCTATATATATATACACAGTATATCTATCTATCTATATATATATATATATATATATATATATATATATATATATATATATATATATATATATATATATATATATATATATATATGGATCTCAAACACTCAGGAAAATTTTTTTATGATAAATATTTCTGCTTGGTCAAGGACTTGAACTTATGATCGATAGAATTATTATTATTATTATTATCATTATTATTATTATTATTATTATTATCATTATTATTATTATTATTATTATTATTATTATTATTACGGTACCAGCTAAGCTACAACCCTTGTTGGAAAAAAAAGTGCTATTAGCCTAAGGGCTCAAACAGGATAAAATAGCCCAGTGAGGAAAGGGAATAAGGAAATAAATAAACGAGAGAAGAAGTAATGAACTATCAAAATGAAATATTTTAAAAAACAATAACAACATTAAAACTGATATTTCATATATAGCCTATAAAAAGATTTATGTCAGCCAATTCAACATAAAAATATTTGCTGCAAGTTCGAGCTTTTGAAGTTCCACTGATTCAACTACCCAATTAGGAAGATCATTCCACAACTTAGTCACAGCTGGAATAAAACTTCTAGAATACTGTGTAGTATTGAACCTTATGATGGAGAAGGCCTGACCAATAGAATTAACTGCATGCATATTATTACAAACAGGATTTAACTGTCCGGGAAGATCTGAATGTAAAGGATGGTCAGAATTATAAAAAAAACTTATTGACAATGATTTACACTGACTTTGATATCGTTACAGAAGAAATCTTTCCTTTGAAACAAAAATTTTTATGGAGAAAAATTTATATCCCGGAGACATTATATTTTCTTCTCTCCAAACAAAATTTATCATCTTTATATATATGCCCAACACTAAATTCCTTAAAAATGTAAAGATCGATATTTGTACTAATAAAAATATATGTTGATCAATAATTGTCATATGTATTTAAGGGCTTAATGAAACATCCAAACTTCACTGATATAAATAAACATTTGCTCTTCTTGTTATATGCATGCTCCGTCTCTTTTGATTTATTTATAGAAATCATTAGCATTGCCCTCTTGTAGATGGCTCTCTCTCTCTCTCTCTCTCTCTCTCTCTCTCTCTCTCTCTCTCTCTCTCTCTCTCTCAGCAACCTTCGTGAATCAACTTTTTTTTTATATTCACGATTGGCCTATCATTGACTTTGGAAGACTGCGGTCGTTACTGGTAAAGAAAAAAAATTAATAATATATCTATCTATCTATCTATCTATATATATATATATATATATATATATATATATATATATATATATATATATATATATGTATATATATACATATATACATATATGTATATATATATATATATATATATATATATATATATATATATATATATATATATATATATATATATATATATATATATTTAATGGATTCTTTTAACCTATATTGAACCAATAAACAGCTTACTAACACGAATACATTTATCAAAGAAATGAGGAACGCTCGGGAACGCCCTTATTAACAAACACAAACACAAATTCGTAGGTGGATGACTCGTTGGCAAAGATACAGGCATATGACAAATCAATTTTTCATTATTTGATATGGCTTTGTTGATTAGGCTGATTATAAGAATATCAAATTACACTACAGTAATGCACCTTCTAGCATATAACTATTACTCGTTAAATTATTTGAATCTGTAATGAATAATAGTATTCTCCATTCAAGGAAATTCCATTTGGCACGTGGTCCAAACTCGTCTCACAAACCTTAACTATGCTGATGATTGTTACATTGATCACTTAAACGGGAAAAGAACTTACCATATCTGTCTTTTGATCTAAAAAGGAAATAACACTTTTATAGGCAAACTCAAGTTCCTTCCGTTAGCAAAATTTTCTGATAAAAATATTTATTCCTAACAAGGAAACGATCGGTGGAAAATTTACTAACTACCTATTCTCTAGCCTCTACGCCCTAGCACACTTTTTTTCTTTTTTTTTGACACGCGTGGGACCTCAAATAATCCGCAATATTAGTGTGACAAGATGCCTCCGATGCCATTTATTGGCAATAAAGTAAAACTTGTTACAATGTAAGGGAGGGAGGGAGTTATTATGTCTTTCGGAATGTAACAATATTGTTATTCTACGTAATCTTTACTAACAATACATGTCATAACATGAAACATATCAACTATCTCTTAGTTTCATGAAAAGGTAATTGAAAATTACTTCAAATAGCTGTAAATACTCAATTATCTCACCGATTTCCGTATATGTGGCATATCTGCTGGCCCCTGGACCCCCAAATATAAGTGAAGCAACGATTGTTTGCTGAGGAAATATTTCTGAGACATTTATCCTTAAATTTTTAATTTCCGATGAATAAAGTTTCCGTCAGACAACAATGAATGAATGAATGATTTAAAGTTTCATTCATTCATTGTTGTCTGACGGACGACGAGGAACATCAAGGTCATGTACCTTGGTTTTATAGCAATTTTATGACCAAATAGCAACAAAAATGAGAAAATAAAATTCATAATGATTGGAGGATGGACATCATTAGCAATTTGGTTCTCTACTGCTTTAGCCATCTATTGGCCATGAAAATAAACAATGAGTAGAGCGCTTTAATCCTTGCATTCTGGAACCTTCCATAACGTCATTTTGGTTTAAAAATAGCCCAAAGTGGTGTATCTAATTGGAACTTATGATTTATATCTGCCATACAAGTTTTTTTTTTTTCATTTAAGTATCAATCTATCACCCTTTCTAATTGGATAGTATCGTTCACATGAATGGAACAAGGGACGTGTGCTGCCATCTTTTGACAAGAAGTATAAACCCTAAAACTACTTTCATGGTAGTTTTTTCAATTGATGCATAAAAAATTCAATAATTCCAATTTGTCTTGGGATTTCTGGTCTCTAATTTACGGTACTTATATATAAAATAAAGGTAATATGTATCACAAAAATATATAGTGCAGATCCCAATATTCTATAAGCAAAGAGTTAGAACCTCCAAATTCAATCAAAATATATTCATTTCCGCAGCAAATACGCTAATCATGAGTCCGATTATAGATATCAATCCTCTATAAAGTGTGCCTTATTACATGTTCCAGGGGCGTGGGAGTGTTTTTTCGAGAAGGGGCTAAAGTTCGGTTGAAAAGGCCCTGACGTAGCTGGTCTGGGGTGTGACAGTGGATGGTACCAACAACAAAATAATATTTTCTAGACGAATTTTATGTGACTAATTACAATTTGTACACATTAACCCTAGTGAATTACCGTTAGTTGTACTTGATGAATTTACCAAGAACATACTAATCATGTTGATTCTTTGCTTTAAACTCATTCCTTATATCGATGAAGTTAGTGCTATCAGTTTTCTAATTTTATGTTTTTCCTTAAAATTTATTTCATCTATCCTTTATTTTTCAGGACCAATTTTATCTTTAACTTCTTAACGACTGTTATGTTCTTAATTTTCTTGAAATTTTAGTTTACATATTATAAATATCTAATGTTTTTGTTGATAATTATGTTATTTGTCTTTGGTTAAAAACTATGATTCTAAAGTATGAAGATGAAAACCTCACAAACTGATAAGTACTCCATAGCCTTGATAATTTTGCTTTGTTCATAGAAAATAGAGGTTTTTAAAATGCCTTTCTATTTACTATATATATATATATATATATATATATATATATATATATATATATATATATATATATATATGTATATATATATGTATATATATATGTATATATATATATATATATATATATATATATATATATATATATATATATATATATATATATATATATATATGTATGTGTATATATGTAATAAATGAAATAGTTAATTATTACATGTTTAAAACACATGACGTAATATGTCATTGTGGATGAAGATGCTAGCGTGAGATTTGCTGTAGTCATATGAAATCATAACAGGATGTACTTTGCATCCCTCGGCAATGTAACATTTTTCTGAAACGTCAACACCAATGCATACCGTGTGAAAGATTGTGTCGTCACCGGATGCAGGTGTCTTCCGAGAGACGAATGTAAAGTTTCCATATTGTGTTTAAATGCTGAGACAACTAAGCATACGATATCTGTGATATCGATAATTTAGGCAGTTCATATCTATACTTCACCTGAATTGGTCATCCGACCAAACCAGCTACACTCCTGTGATGGAGATGTTTAACACTGTTGTTTTTGGAGAATAAACAATTTTAAAGTTACAAAGATGAACTTTATTTTAAGACTTAACATCTCAAACAACACATACTCAATGTGTGCTTATAACAGTAGCACACTAATAAATGGTGGCAGCGGTTAAACTCTAAGAACCAGAGAAAGATCTTCAAGAAATTAATAATAATAATACTCTAAGAATTAGAGGAAGATCTTCAAGAAATCAAAAATAAAGCTGTAAAAACCAGAGAAAGATCTTCAAGAAATCAACGTTAATGAATCTACAATTTTGATTAAGTAACATAGTCCATCGAAATCTACAACATTTGATGAATGTTATACATACAAACTGATGAACTGGATCTTCAATCAACATCCTAGGAAACTCAAGGACTGACGTTCAACGTTTACAAAACATATCAAGGAAGCACTACATTCCACGGAAACTCGGACGATACATCGCTAACAAACATCAAGAGAGAGAGAGGATGTGACGACATCACACAGAACCATATATAAGCTAAGTACAATTTTCAAATTCATTTCAGTTTGGGCAGTGAAGTGTAGTTATCACGAGTCGTTAGTCAATTATTACTGGGGTGAGTGGTTTGCTAATCTTTTATTTTCCTTTCATTAAAAGAAACTGTGTTCAACTCCGAATTCTCATCTAGAATTTTTTCTCTCTTTGTGCTAATTCCCTTTTCTTTCAGAAATTTACGGGAAATATCTTTGTGTTCCGTTTTCTTTCAGAAATTCTCGGGAAATGTCTTGGGATTAGTAACATTGTTTTGGGGAATTTTACGATAATCTTTGTCAGTGGGTACTTATGCGTTTACGCAGTGGACGTCTGTATTCATATAGATATTTTGATAGAATTGCAAGGGGTCGAAGAGATAGGAAAAGAAATACAGCAGTCATGACGCCCCCTGTGAGCCCCACCCCTGGACCTAGTGGCGTAGGACAGATTAATCCTCTCCCGATTGTGACGCTTGTAAATGCCAGGTCTGCAATCCTTCCTTTTCAGGGTCGGGTTAATGGGTTCTTGCCTCAAAATATGGAGTCATGGATTTCATCCGTCGATGTCCATTTAAATGCCAAACAAATTGTAGACCCTTTTGTACAATTACAAGAAGCTAAAAGTTTTATAGATTTTTCAAAGGGGGATGCGAGTGCGTATTTAAGAGGTGTTTCATTTCAAGAAGCCGTTACCTGGGATGATTTCAAAGTTAGGTCACGCGCGGTCTATGGGGGTGAAGAAGCCTTGGATGTAGTATTAACGTTAAGAAATACACTTAATCAAGCCACTATGAATCGGCTTAATGTTATTGAGAGAGCAGCTCTCATAGCTTATAGGCTTAATGAATATCAAGATATTTTAGGTAATTCCACTTGGGTTACTAGAGATAACATCTCCGTGAAAGATTTTTTACGATTAATGTATTTAACTTGCATGACACTTATGTTGCCTGAAGCTTTAGTGCGGTGTTTTGATAAAAAGTTAACGCCTGCAAGTACAGAATTGGATGTGTATAAACAGATAAAGAAACACATGGCTAAGTGTCCAGACCTCGATCCCGTGTTAACTCAAGTTTTTGCAAAGAATGAAACAAAGCCACAACAAGTGAACGTAGTTAATAATAGTCAAGTAGCGGGAATGACATGTTATAATTGCAAACGTCAAGGTCACTTAATCGCGGACTGCAGAACGAAATTCTGTTCGGTACATAATAGTTTAACTCATTCATATAGTCAGTGTTACTCTCGTAAGACACAACAGAATCCTAGAAATAAACAGTCAATTCCACAGTCAGTTCCATATGGAAATAAAAAGAAAAATCCTCATTTTAACAATAAGAAGAAACAGCCAAACGTCAATGTATTAGTGTGCTACTGTTATAAGCACACATTGAGTATGTGTTGTTTGAGATGTTAAGTCTTGAAAATAAAGTTCATCTTAGTAACTTTAAAAGTGGTTTATTCTCTAAAAACAACAGTGTTAAACATCTCCATCACAGGAGTGGAGCTGATTTGGTCGGATGACCAATTCAGGTGAAGTATAGATATGAACTGCTTAAATTATCGATATCACAGATATCGTATGCTTAGTTGTCTTAGCATTTAAACACAATATGGAAACTTTACATTCTTTCTCGGAAGACACCTGCATCCGGTGACGACACAATCTTTCACACGCTATGCATTTGTGTTGACGTTTCAGAAAAATGTTACATTGCCGAGGTATGCAAAGTACATCCTGTTTATGATTTTATATGACTACAGCAAATCTCACGCTAGCATCTTCATCCACAATGACATATTACGTCATGTGTTTTAAACATGTAATAATTAACTATTTCATTTATTACAAATGTAGTTCAGAATCTGAAACAAACAAACACTTCTTCGAATAACGCTGAGCCTGGGTCGTCAAACCAGACCTCGCAAGGTCAGACTAATTTACAGAATGTGCAGAGCAAAGCAAATACCACATAGTTAACTCCAGTGGGGAAGAGAGTGATGTTGGGTCAAGGTCATTCGTGTCAACATCAATAGTATTGAATAATCAATTTAATGTTTTATCAGATAATTGTGAGGCAATAGATTTTCCTATGAAACACACGTCCGAATTAAGTAAAACAGTGCATGCTCCCGTAGATTTGCAACGAATTCATAGGATAATAAGCCAAAGTGAGTTACGACCAACCTTATATGCTGTAAATTTAGAACGCAAATCCTTTACGTTATTTTTTGACTCTGGTAGTCCACGTAATATCATGGATTTGAAGACACATCATTTGTTGTTTCGAACTTTCCGACTGAAAAATCCGGAGTTAGACTCTCGGGTATAGGAAATAATGAATTAAATGTCATAGGCATAACTCATGTTCAATTCAAAGTCAGTAAACGCACGTTTGCCGATACATTTGTTGTTGTACAAAACATTGATATGTATCCAGCTGTAATTATAGGATACCCATCTATGGGAAATCAAAACATTATATTAGCCCCTGCCAAGCACGGCGTGTATATCAAAGGGAAATTCTATAAGTCTTTTAATACCTTAAAATCAGTTTTGGATAAAAAGGAGACGACAAATGTAACCGTAACGTACGTTGAAGAACCAATAACTTGTCTCACTAATAAAGAAATAATATACGCGACCCAGCAGAATTCTCGTTCACCCGTAATATCATCTTGCACGCAATCTATCAAGCCAAACGTACCTTCGAATTTAATAGTGCAAATAAAGAAAACATTACCGGGATCTGAAATATTAATCCTTCCCAACACTTTGAAAACTAACGGATTGTCTGTCACACAAGCTATTTATACAGTAGGCTCACATCAACAATGCAATATTGAAGTCTGTAATCATTTAAATAACACTTTAGTAATTCACAAAAATCAACATATCTTGGATGTAAAAGTTTATAAACATCGTATTCTTACCGTTGCTGAAATCAATCACTCTCAATCAGTTGCAGATGAATCCCTTTTACAATCTATTAAAAATAAAATCAATAAAGACATTCAAGACGAAGAAATTCAGCAGGAAATTTTTGGACTTTTAACTAAATATCATGATGTTTTTTCCACTATGGATGGATCCTTAGGAAAAACAGATGTGATCGACCATCAAATTAGGTTAAAGGACAAGCAGAAAATTATCTATGTACCCTCGTACAGACTCCCCATGAAATTCCAGAATGAAATAAATGATGAAGTAGGTAAAATGCTAGAAGAAGGAGTCATTAGGAAATCAAACAGCCCTTATAATTTTCCTTTAATAGTTGTACCGAAAAAAGATCGAACATGGCGTATCTGCGTCGATTTCCGTCGTCTAAACGAGGAGACGATCCCTGATCGATTTCCAGTGCCATGTACTGACGATATTTTGTCTTTGTTAGGTCAGAATAAATATTTTACCAGTTTGGACTTACTTAAAGGCTTTCACCAGATATCATTAGCAGAAGATAGTATCCCATACACAGCCTTCAGCACAGCCAGGGGACATTATGAATTTTTACGGATGCCTTTTGGTTTACGTTGTGCTCCTATAACATTTACAAGAATGATTAACATAGTGTATGGAGACTTGTTAGGGGATATATTGCATGCCTATATGGATGATCTTGTAATCTTTTCCAACACCTTAGAAGAACATCTACGTAAGTTACAACTAGTACTACAGAGATTAAGACAACATAACTTAAGGGTAAAGTTTAGTAAGTGTGAATTTTTCAAAACAGAATTGGTATATTTGGGTTTCATGGTGTCAAGCCAAGGTCTTAAAGTAGTCCATGATAAGGTGTCGGCTATACGTAATTTTCCCATACCTACTGATGTCAAGGGAATACAGCAATTTCTGGGTTGTAGTGGATATTACAGGCGTTTTATACGCAACTATTCAATAATAGCCGCTCCTTTAACTGATCTTACGAAGAAGGGCGTAAATTTCATATGGTCTGAGCATCATCAACAGGCGTTTAATACCTTGAAAGATGAACTGTGTAGTTCTCCTATCTTAAAATTTCCTGACTTCGGTAAAGAATTCTTCATTGCAACAGACAACTCAGACTTAGAAGTAGGAGGGGTATTGCTTCAGCAATATGATAAACAATTTTTCCCGATAGCTTTTTATTCTCGAAAATGGAGAACTTCCGAAAGTAAGTATGCAGTAATAGACAAGGAAAGGGCTAGCTCTTGTTAATTCACTAGTGCATTTTAAGTTCATAATTTATGGTTATCCCGTTAAGGTTCTTACTGACCATAAACCACTAACCGAGTTCTTTAAAGGCTTCAACCACAGCCCTAAACGAACTCAGTGGCATTTGATCATTCAAGATTTTGGCGCAAGAATCGGGTATTTACCTGGGAAAGCAAATATCATTGCGGATGCATTATCACGCAACCCCGTGTCATCTTGTACGGAGCCTTTAGCTGAATTAATAGATATATCAACATCCATGCCTATTGTTAAAACGATATCTGAACAAGAAGATTTAGGCTGGAGCGCTGAATTATTACAGACTGAGCAAAGAAAAGATCAGAAAATAGAAACAATTATAAATGCTTTGAAAGGCAATCATAAAGAAAAGGGATATATAAAGTATAAGCAGAAGAATTATATAATCAAAGATGATATTATGTGTAGGACTGTGACAAGGAAAACCTGCAATACACCACATGTAACTAACGACCAGGTAGTAGTACCAATCTCACTTATTTCCACTGTCCTGAATTGGTTGCATTCAAATCCATTACATGGACACCCGGGGTTCTCATTAATGTCACAGAAAGCCAAATCATTGTTTTATTGGCATACGAGGTTTACAGATATAAAAAGACACATAGCTAATTGTCGCACATGTCAGGAAAACAAAGGGCAAACGAAAACACCTGTCAGCCTAGGGGCTTATCCCGTGCCCAATCAACCCTTTGAAAGAATACATTTAGATTTGTTAACAGGATTTTACGAGTCAGACAGAGGAAATAAGCACCTCTTAGTAATTATAGATGCTTTAACTCGATATACAGAACTAATAGCGCTTAAAACTAAAACTGCGATTAAATGCGCTAGGAAGTTTTACGAGTGTTACATTTGTAAACATGGAATTCCACACATGATAATCTTAGACTCGGGTGGTGAACTTAATAATCACTTTCTTACCTCATTGTGTGAATTCCTTAGCATAAAGAAAATAAATACCATGATATATCACCAAAGTCGAATGGGCTTGTGGAAAGAGCAAATAGAAAAGTTTTAAATATATTAAGAGTAACACTAGGGGGATCAGACCCCAACTGGGATATTGCAATACCGGCGGCACTGAGTACTCTGAATCATTCATATCATATATCAATTAAAATGTCACCGCATGAAGCATTGTATGGTACCCCAGTTAGAACGCCTTTCCATGTATTAACGCCTACAACTAATCTATCAAATCCTTTAAAAGAATGTATAAATGCAAGCAAAAGTCGATATGATATCTTTCGAAAGAATTTAGAAGAATCACAAATCATAATGAAAAGGAATCATGATAAAATAGCGAAGCCAACTAAAACATATACCGTGGGTGATAAAGTGTATATACAGATAAATGTGCGTATAGGACTCAATTATAAACTAACACCTAAGTTTGAAGGCCCATTTAACATTTTGGAAACATTAACGGCCAATAGGTTTAGAGTTCAAAACGTATCCCAACCCACGGATGAGAGAATAGTACCATTGGCTCACATAAGAAATTAAAAAAAAAAAAAAAAAGAGGGAAGGAAGCGAGGGAAAATTTTTTTATTTGTGTGATTAAAAGTTTTCTTCTTAATACAGGAGTATATTTTTCTCGTTACAGGTTTCCAAGATGAATTTTTTGTTGTTGGGAGTGATAATGTTCACTCAGACATTTTTCTCGTGTGGGATGAGCTCTAAAACTAAAAGTATAGATTTTAAATATGGCACTATAGTTGAGAGACAAGAAGACGTTCTTATTACATCGAGCAACGTAGTTGTAGAAGTGAATATGCAAGCAATTTTTCTTCAAGAGAATGATGTCACTAGCTTAAAAACCGCCATTTCAAGGTTTTTTGTCTCATTGGATGAGTTGCATAGAAGACATTTTAATTTGACTACAGAGAGTTCGCTTGGATCGACATTAAAAGTTGCAGAGATGCTATCTGATGACTTGCAAAATAAGACTTACGAGACAGAATCTTTGGCTTATGACCTTTTGATGTGGACTGTAGGACACGAACATGAAGAAAGACGAAATCTGTTTATTTATGCTGCATTAAACATCTTTGGGTCTATTGCAAGTTTAGGTTTAGGAATTTCCAATCGTCTTAAGATTAGTAATCAAAATAAGAAAATTGAGTTCTTGACTCATGAAGATGAATTAATTATGTCAGA
>NC_090731.1:53734225-53741725 GCF_036898095.1 Palaemon carinicauda
TTATAAAAGGGTTTTACACAGAAAAACGAGATTAACTCGTATAATGGTTATATTGACATGAACTGTTTATGACATTTCAACCAACTTTTCAAGGGCTTTTGTTGTCACTGTTTTTGTTGTGTATTTGTTGATGTTCGGCCTTTTATTTTAGTGGTAAGTTCCATATTTACCATTTTCAGTTCGTTTATGTTGTTGGTGATCATATCATAGCACACCAAAAATTTATTACAAATATTGCTGGTTTAGTCATTATTTATGACGTGATTATAGGATAGAGATGATCCATGCCTGAATTCAGTTGTCTGCTATTCTTAATAATCTATATAGCAGATGCTATGGACACACAATAGCTCTGCATTTTGAAATAGTGCACATACAAATACCATATTGATATTCCGTTAGTTAACGAATCACGGTGCTGTGAAATTGCTTCGTTTTGTGGTTCTCAAAATATGACAAAAATCTGTTACGAGTAGTCTCAGAGATTTGTGATATGGTCATATTTTCTGACAAACTTAGAAAGCAATCTTTAAATAAAGGTCCTTATGAACAAGAGCGGCCTTCCGAAACCTAGCTTTTCTATTCGAGCCACTGATGGAAGCACTTTTCTTATAGTTTTCCTTGATATTGTTTAGGAACTTTTCCACGTATATCTTGTGTTGATTACAATACAAATCTTATTAAATTTATCTTAATTCTTTTTTACTTGTTTCCATTTCATCCTTTAGCTGGAAGTACCTATTATGTATTGCTTAACCAAATTCATCAGATTTTTCCCTTGTTACAGGATTATTTCCTTTCTTTCTCAAATCAACTTTATCACTTAAAATAAAATCTATCTAATTTTGGCATTTCTCCATTTGGTCTTCTCCATGTCGATTCCTTTTTATAAAAATAAGGTGTTCATGATTTTAAGATTATTTCTTTCAGGAAATTCTACAAGCATGTCTCCTCGCATTTCTTGTGCCTACTCGAAATTTAGTTACTGCCGATTTTCCTACATTCTTATGACCTTCAGCATTGAAATCGCCGAAAATAAATGATTTGTGAGTCATGTTTTTTCATAAACATCTCCAGATCTTCATAAAAAGTTTCATTTCTTTTTCTGTATGGGATGTTGCTGGTGCATACGTTTGAATGATCTTTAGTTTATGCTTCTTATTTAGTTTGATAATTAATCCTTCAGTTCTGTCATAAATGCAGTAAAATTCTTCTTTGTTACCTGTAAGACTTTATTAATAACAAAATTCACTTTATTTTCGTTGTTCGTTTAATGTCCTCTGAAGCAAAATGTATTGCTCTCCCTTAACTTTATATAAGACTCCCTAGTTCTTCTAATTTCACTGAATCCTATTATATCTAAATTTATGTATTTCAGCTCTTCTAGTAACACAGCAAGGTCTTCTCCCCTAGCCAAGGTTCTGACGTTGTATGTTGTAAGGTTCAGTTTCCAATGGTGGCCTCCTCTAGTCCAGAGATTTCTAGCATCCCATGTATTGAGAGGTAACTGCCAGCCACCATGGGCATCTGTTCCACGGCCGCTAGGGACTGGCGGCTGAGAAGGGGTTATATTTTTATGTTTGGGTTTGGCCAGTTTTCATCACCACGCTGGCCACTTTAGAATAGTGATCTGGGAAGGTTTTCGTGTGATCGCTCACAGCAAACTAACCTAGTATGTGTGGTTCTGCCTATTATAGCATTACTAATCATAGCGATGCGAAACCCTTTCACTTTGTTATGTTGTCTCCATCCAGATGGAATCTTCCTTAACAGGAAAATAACTTAACATAAAGTGATCCACATAAGGAAAATTAAAAGACTATATGTATATGTAGAAATGCTCTACAATTTCATCCGTAACTGGACCTCTTCTTAATACGTTTATTATGAAAGGAATAAATACACACGTTTGTGGAATGTACATAGTTTCATAGTGAATAAACATTTTGTTGAAAAATATTTAATTTTTAAGCTTCTATGGACATGAAAAAAAGAATCTTTTTTTGCAGTATCCTTAAAAAATTTCATAATCACTGTTAGTGATTTTTTGGCTTAACTAATTTACTAGGAAAACGGCTCCAATGCTAAAAGCAAAGATTTTACAATTTTGAAGCTACGAGAATCATAAATGCTTCACTTAACTGTCAGAATGGAGAGAGAGAGAGAGAGAGAGAGAGAGAGAGAGAGAGAGAGAGAGAGAGAGAGAGAGAGAGAGAGAGAGAGTGAGAGAGAGAGAGAGAGAGTTTCACATATTTTCCAGGAAAGGTGCATTGTAAACAGGAAAACTTATTAAATACTCTATGTAATGCAGTTACATGGATGATTATCAAAATACAAACATATTCATATGCAAAATCTCATCCATTTAAGCATGCATCGAAAGAACTAAGAGGCTTTGTGCGTAAAGAACTTTTTTTTTTTTTTTTTTTTTTTTTTTTTTTAAATCGGTAAGTAATTATATATTTATTAACTATTTTCTCTATTATTCTTGCACATAAGTTTTTCCTTGTCACAATTGTTCTTTATATTTTTGTATCTTAATAATTCTACCTGATGAGGTCGATAGTCTTTGCCTTGAGACGTTAGTCATAACTAATTAAATGTTATATAATATAATGTTATATAATGTTATATAAGAACTGGCATTTATTAAAATTATGTTTCCTACATACTTTCCTACATCTGTACACATGCAAACTTACACACATACATAAACTGATACACACACATTGTATTTATATAAATATGGTTCTATACCGGTTCGATGAAGTCCGTTTGAGTGAAGTAGTGTTGAGCGATACTCTTTAAGCGATGGTTGTTTTCAGCCGATCTGTTTGAGCGATGAGCAGTTTAAGCGATGACATTATAAATGACTCGAAAAGTGATAAGATAATCTTGCTATTTAGCGGGAAACTAGAATTTGATAGCATTTTGAAATCAGTAGACTAGAGTTTTTCCTTAAGTAAGGACATGTGATTCGTCGGTTTTTATTTGATAGTAAGTACTTTTACATTTACCCATCAGGGAAATCATTGTATTAAAGCGTGGACGAGACAAAGTAAGTTATATTCCATTTATAAAAGAAAGGGCAAAGCAAACTCTCAGCACTATTATATGGCAATGGGATGCATATAACTGGAAAGAACGGTTAAAGACAACTTTCGATTACAGAAATGACAATCATTGTACGCAATAAGTGAGCATTTGCATAATCGTGATTCAGTGAAAGTTGACGTGAAAAAGATTGAAGATAATTTTCTGATCGCTGCGAAAAAGACACACGCTCCTCCACGATGCAGACTTAACGGATGCAGTGGTTTGGGGTTTCAGATAAAGTTGCATCGAACAATATTAGCACAGGAACAAGAGAGGTCACCCCCTCCCCATCAGACGGCAGTGGACATTGTTATTCCAAAATCATAATACCTCACTCTAGCAAAGGTTTTTTTTTCTTTTTTTATATGACAGTGGAGTTGGAAACAGTAATCGTTTCATCATTTCTAGTACAATTATTTATGTGGTTAATGATCCTATTTCTTATAATAGTCATTGGAAAACTATTGATATACCTTGGTTATGTATACTTTTGCACTTGAACAGTATCATAAAGTTGAATTTATATTTATTTTATTTAAGACATTGGTTAATATTTATAATTTTTTATTAACCTTTCTCAAATTCTCGATACTAATATTTGTTTCAAACTCTCTTCATAATACCTGTTAGTGAAGTTACTTAGTAGTAAGTCACCGAATCTAACATTCGCTCTTAATTGCATCGCTTTAAATGAACTTCGCTTAATTGGCTTCGCTGAAAAATACCTCGTCGAAAGTGACTTCGCCCTAAAGACTCGCAGCGTAATATATATATATATATATATATATATATATATATATATATATATATATATATATATATATATATATATATATATATATATATATATATATATATATATATATATATATATATATAAATATCAATTTCTAAAAACGTACATATATACACGTCCATCAACGGCGATGTAAATCAATAAAAGTCCAGAAAATAAGTTTCTTCAAGAAAACAACAAAATAACCTATGTGGCTTTTTTCAAACAATACTAGTATACTTTCAGTAATAATTTTGTATGTGTTAAATTGAAAGACACAAGCGGAACAACGCATGTCGAAATATCTCTAAGCATTTTAATTCAGTTGAAATGAAATATCAGATTTCTATGTTGTGATAGTTTGGGATCGGTATCTGGTCACAACCGAAAGAAGGAACCGAAATTATTGAAAAATATATGCCATACGTTACAAGATTTACCTTTTCATTTGTTATAATTTTACTACGTAGATTCTTATAAGCATTGAAAAAAAGAGTTTATAAATGCCCTTATAAAAAGATAAGCTGTCATGTGTGAACCCACTTATGTCGAAACGAGATGATTCTTTTCGTTGTTAAGTTTTCTGGTTTTCATTCCAAGTAATTCATAAGGCGTATCTTAAAATTCAAAGATTATGGAAGAAGTGTTAACAATCATTAATGACTATGCAAAGGTTATATGAAGCTTCAATGTGGGATTTTTCTTCGCTTACTATTTCATAAAATAGAATTATATGAAAATAAAAATTGCAGCAAATAACGAATGATTTGGAGTGTTCCAAACGCAATAAAATCAAGCCCTTTCAATACTGGGCAAAGAATAGTGCAAAAGATTTCCATCAGAGGAGGGGAAACTTGCATTGATTCATGTATCATATACTTCGATTAAAAATACAGCAAACGTTCAGCGCTTATATCTCATCCACTACTGTACACTCGAAATTGAACTAAAAGGAAATCATTCTTGTCTCGTCATTCAATATTCTGTTGCTCCTTCATGGAATATCATATACTAAATCTCTACTATATATCTACGTGTCTCGCTCATGCACTCCTTATATCATCATCATCATTATCATCCAGGTGCCTTATCTCTTACGTCATCTGTAATCATGGCTTGCCATTCCTCTCTATTTCCAGCCCTCTGCAGCAACCTCCCTAATATACAGGCTAAATCATTCACAATTCAGTTTCATTATTATCTGTTTCATATTCAACATCTGTGCTTTAATTCCGAATGGGTTGATATTAGATTGAATAAACATACGCACGTGAACACACTCGCACGTGCGCGCGCGCGCACACACACACACACACACATATATATATATATATATATATATATATATATATATATATATATATATATATATATATATATATATATATATATATATATATACACACACACACGCACACACATATATATATATATATATATATATATATATATATATATATATATATATATATATATATATATATATATACACACACATATATATATATATATTCCTTTTCTGTACACTGCACTTTTCTGCTGAGTTGGATTATGGTTCATATAGATTAAGTGCTGCTGATTTGATATCAATAGAAAGTTCATTCACAAAAATGTTGATAAATTTGTTTTATCTTTTTTTTCCATGGAAATTTTAAATATCTGAAACATGGCATTTTGAGCTATATGTCAAAACCTCGAAACAATAACAACTTCGCTTTACCTTATTTTTCCGTATAAAAGTTTCCAATGTTTTCACCAAAAAAAAAGAAAAAAAAATCCACACTTCTTTACGTCCTTAAAGTTCTATATATTTTTTTAAAAATTTACTGAACCTTTTATGCGGCATATTCAATATTATATATAAATAATTTTGTGTTTGTTTATTTCCTTCAGATCGTTGTTATGTTCAGTTTGTCGGATGTGCTAAGCTTTGTTTCATTTTCAAGGTTCCGTAAAATTTTTACCATTTTTGGAGTTAAATACATATTTGAAGTATTTGCATAGTTCTACCTTGAATATAATTTTCTTTAAGCATATATATTAAACCTTTTTATTATATACTTGGAAATTATTGGCTACATTTTTAGATAGATTTTGTAAAACGAATCATAAGTAATTCAAAACTTTTCTCGAATTGAATGATTGGAATTTATATATTTTTTGTTGTTGTATAAAAGTTAAAGATTCAAAGGTTGCGTATGAATAGCAAAGTCCCAGACAGGATAATATCATAGAAAGTGCCTTTATATACATATGATCAGCGCCCAAAACCCTTCTCCATCAAGTTAGGATCAGGGAGGTTCAGACAATGTCTGCTAATGACTAAGATGGTTTCTTCAGAAATAAATGAATAAAAAATCTTTGGGATATCATTCCTTGGGTGATATCAATTTTAAACGATTTACGTACTAAAGAGAAGGAATAAATAGTAAAAAATAAGTAACTATCACAAAAACTCTTTCTCGCGGTTGTAATATATCATGAACATATTTTTTTTCAATGTTTATTTTAATCATAAAAGTAAAAGAGTATTTTTCCTTTCACTATTTCTCCATTAAGGCATGAGGAAATATTAGAGTATCACATCCTGATGAACACTTACAAACTGTTGTGTTTGTAAGTGGAAGGGAATATATTTTTCGTCATGGAATACCAGTATATGATGAGTATGTGAGTAAACAGGTGTTTTTTTATGACAACAATAGATAGTTTTGCCAGCTACTGACAACATGCTAAAGATTTTAAGCTGGAGAAAAAGGCGGAGACACTTAGCAAACAGAAGTGGAAACATTAAGAATAGACAGCTGCCGTCGTATGGCGTAGTTGTTTGAATATGCAGCAATTGTTTGGGAGATACAGGTTATATCAAGCCCTTTGCTTCTAATTTCTATCAGGTCTTATTATTTTTCTTTAGAATAGGAAAGCATAATAAAGAAAAGAAGTAAGAAACTACATTTAAACAGAAAATCTATAAATTATTATATCGAAATTCCTCATTAATGTGTCTTGTTGTTATAATGATCCTATGAAGATGCACTCTAGGAAAAATATTTCAATAAAAAACGATCTGATATCTTACAACTGTGTATTAGTTCTTGGTTTCTTATTACTTCACTTATCTTTGCGTTGCCGTACGAATGAACTCAAATTTTTGCAGACTTTGGAAGATATATCTTATTTTACGGTATATGCCTAATACACAAACGCATATATATATATATATATATATATATATATATATATATATATATATATATATATATATATATATATATACAGAGAGAGAGAAAGAAATATATATGTACATATATATATGTATATATATACATATATATATATATATATATATATATATATATATATATATATATATATATATATATATATATATATATATATGAATATATATGTATTATATTTACTATATATACATATATATACTGCGTGTATATATATGTATATATATATGTATATATATATATATGTATATATATACATATATATATATATATATATATATATATATATATATATATATATGTATATATATACATATATATATATATATATATATATATATATATATATATATATGTGTGTGTATATATATATATATATATATATATATA
>NC_090731.1:53749225-53756725 GCF_036898095.1 Palaemon carinicauda
ACACTATAAACCACCAGTCTCTGTAGATTGTGACTTACAATAATAATAATAATAATAATAATAATAATAATAATAATAATAATAATAATAATAATAATAATAATAATAGAAATGCCAACAAAACAGAGAAATATGCCAATGATTTTTACCACTAATCTTTCACAGTAATAACAGTAGTTCTGATATAATCAAGGAGTGATTTATGTTAGGAATAATAAGTGTTATCGATGTACGGCACGCGCATCACACATGCTCGTACACTAACATCATTTCTGTTTTTGAATATTGTCATAATCGGTCTCCCCTCGCTCTGATAACCAGTTATTTCCTGTATGTGCTTGTATCAATCTGAATATTTGTGACCTCTTTTCCCTGAAACTGTTATTATTATTATTATTATTATTATTATTATTATTATTATTATTATTATTATTATTATTATTATTATTATTATTTTTATTATTATTATTATTATTATTATTATTATTATTATTATTATCTGCAATTACACCGTTTCTCAGTTATCACCTAACTGTTTGCTTGCACACTGGTGACCAGCGGAATGACCAGCTCCCTTCCCCCTTTTCCCCACACTTCTGTGTCTTATTGTTTGATAATGCCGCCTTCTGACACTGACTCTACTATCAATGCCATGACACTGAAACTACTGTTCTTCGCTAGCAGAGAGGAGTTCACCTGGTTCCATGGTGCTGAAGTCCAGTTTCGTATCAAGGGCGTATCTCAGTCGAGCACCAAGGCGGATTACATTCTTGTGGTCATCCCCACGGACACTTTCCCGGAAATATCCGATTGGCTGTGCGAGCAAGGAGATACGCCAATTACCTACGACGCCCTCAAATCATAGCTCCTGACGTAGTATTCGCCATCACTGGCCGTCCGCATAGCGAAACATTTTCAGCTCTCTCAACAACCGTTGGGGTATCAAAATACTTTGCTCGCCCTCAAGGAAATGACCAGTATTGCTCACCTGCAACCTGCCGCAGACAGCTCTTCTCGTGAAGTGAATATACTTTGTGCCCTTTGGGTACGGCGCCTACTCGAACCTGTACGTGCTGCTATCCACGATGTCGATATTTTGCCCATGAAGGACCTGATAACCAAAGTTGACGCCCTTATGGACAGCCACTGCACCACCTTTCAGACCTACATCATCGCCTCTACTCCTGGTGAAATGGACAGCTATTCAACATCGACCGAAGCTGACGTGAAGGAGGTAGAACCCAGACGCCCACCCCGTGATGTGATGGACTGGCGACAAAACCACCCACTACCCACATATACCCCTCCCCTTGCTTACGTCCCAGCCAACAATCTCGCCAGCCACTTCCTGACGCCCATCAGCTGCAATTATGCTACTACCGGTCCAAATTCGGGCTGCTGCGAAGAAATATGCTAATGGTTGTCAGTGGCCAAAAAACTTGTAAGTAGGCCATCACTTGCGGCAGTGGCCTCCCCTATCACTAATCTTTTATTTTTACATGCTACAGGCACTGGCATGCAATTTTTGGTAAACACGGATGCTTGAAGTTCTCTTCTACCAAG
This sequence comes from Palaemon carinicauda, assembly GCF_036898095.1. NCBI lineage: Eukaryota > Metazoa > Arthropoda > Malacostraca > Decapoda > Palaemonidae > Palaemon > Palaemon carinicauda. Next base: position 53,750,789 of record NC_090731.1, read on the forward strand.
GCCACTCTCCAGGACATGATGTAGTCTGTCCAAGTCTGCCGACATCCACCTAGTAGCTGCCGACATCCGCCTAGTAGCTGCCAACGGATCTACGATACCCACCCGTGGTTTTGAAACCCTCTTATCATCGTTTGGAAGCGCCAAATATATTTGAACATTTCTCGTTGCTGACGTCACGTTTACCAATCCCTGGTGCAGATTTCCTCTCCCATTTCCACCTCCTGGTCGATGTAGCTCACCGTCGTTTAGTCAATGCGGATTCATACTCTTCGAGGCATCTCCAACCCACTCCCTGCAAGTTATGATCCCTAGATATTTCTGTTCATTTGCAAACAAGGACCAGCTTCTACACCGGTACAGTTATCCGGATTAATAAAACTTCTGTTTCAACTAGAAAAACTCCATGTTTCTTGTTTGTCATCAGTAACAATCATGTGTGCACATGTAAAATATGATCATGCATTAAGTAAATTACAACCATGTACTACGATCTTACTTTATATAAACTAGTCTAGTTATAATAACTTAGTTCCCTTGTACTTCATCCCAATAAGCACGGCCAGAGTTATAAGTCATGCAAAACAAATAAAAGTGTCTGAGGAGCATGTATCTCACGGTTCTTTCCTTATTATAAAACCCAGTTGTTCTCTGTATAACTTAATAATAATGATAATAATAATAATAATAATAATAATAATAATAATAATGATAATAATAATAATAATAATAATAATAATAATAATAATAATAATAATAAACGCAATATGTATCTATATAGTCTTGTTATAACGATCGTCTTTGGACATTTAAATTTACTTTAAGACTTGTCGTCACATCTATTATGTCTATTATTCTACAGTGGTCAAAACACGTCCCATTACAGTGATTACAAGTTAGTATAGCTTGAAATTTGTAGGGGAGACAACGTGATTACCTATGACGTCATTAGCCGGTTGGGTTTATTTCGCCTGGATTTGTGGTGGCGGATATAGTCTACTCAACATGAGTAGAAAATATAAGGATAAATAAGGAATAATAGAGACAATAATACATTTTAGACATAACTCTTATTTTCAGCATAAGACCAAAAGTGATTTAGTAAAAGTAAATACACTGTCTTCTCTCTTTATTATTATTATTATTATTATTATTATTATTATTATTATTATTATTATTATTATTTTTATTGTTATTGTTATTGTTATATTTATATTTATTATTATTATTATTACAAGCTAAGATACAACCCTAATTGTAAACGCAAGACCCTATAAGCCCAAGGGCTCCAACAGGATAAAATAGTCAAGTGGAGAAATGAAATAAGAATATAAACTATAAAAGAATTAATAAACAATAAAAATAGAATATCTTAAGAGCAGTAACCATATTTAAATAAATCTTTCATATATAAACTAAAACTTTAAAAAACAAGCGGAAGAGAAATAAGATATAATAGTGTGCCCAAGTGTACCCTCGAGCAAGAGAACTCTACCTCAAGACAGTGAAAGACCATGGTACAGAGGCTATGGCCCTACCAAAGAATGGAGAACAATGATTCGATTTTGGAGTGTCCTTTTCCAAGAAGAGCTTCTTACCATAATTAAAGTTGCACAGAACAATAACAGTGCGGTAGTTAACCCCTAGAGCGAAGAGGAATTGTTTGGCAATCTCATTGTTGTTACGTGTACGAATACAGGAGAATTTGTAATGAATAACCCAGATTATTCAGTGAATGTGTTGGTAAAGCAAAATTAGCCGCAACCACAGAGAGAGAGAGAGAGAGAGAGAGAGAGAGAGAGAGAGAGAGAGAGAGAGAGAGAGAGAGAGAGAGAGAGATATCCATGCACCACTGCCTGGCTAATCAATGGATCCTATAAATCTCTATCAGCAGTATCCCAAGGGGTGGCTGGTGCCCTGGCCAACCTACTACCTATATCAATACCAGCATCCATTCTGTTCTACACTTATATTGAAGACCAAAAAGGTAAAAAAATACCCTATCTCCAATTTAGCTATTTCAAAGTCCTCTCGATCTAACTTGTTTGCAAGTTTGATTGTTCACACGAAAATGTTCACCATTCTCTCCTCCTGATTACCAGCATATAGAAGCCTACCTATTAGTTATCATAACTCTAGCAAAGAAGAAAAATTACATTCATCAATGGCAATACCGACGATTCTCGTCTCCTACAAAAAGATCTGTAAGCAGCTCTACTACAGGTCACCTAATTCCTCCTCCTGCACCTGCCAATAATGTTAATCTTATGTGCATATTCTCACCGTATTGACGAAGAACCCTGAAAACAACATTGGAATACAAGCTGGTTACACAGAAAGATCGAGCAGCTGTCTACATGTTAAAGACAAACAATGAAGTAATGTTTTTGAACCCCACAGACCATTTTCTCTAATCCATCTGAGAATTCTGCTCTACATCTTTGATGCCACAAGATGTGAACAAGACATAAAACCAACTCCGACTAGATTACAGCCACCTTCAGAGGATCTGTTCCCAGCCAATTATGGATAAGAGTATGGGATATTTCTCCACTTACATTGGACACCTGATCCTCTGGGAGGCAAGCGTAGCCAGAGATATGACCAATACCATATCGGTTACCAAAGGCCATCAGTGTGTGCAAACTGTAGTTACAAACACGAAACTAAATTGTGTTCTGATGAATATAAGCGGGGATAATCCAGTACACCTAATTGTCAAACTGTTTCCAACATGATCATTCCTGGTTAAAGCGATACAGTGTATGGCAAGAACATATTGCACCCATAAAAGAAAAGATACGAGCATGAATAGCGCATGTTTGACCTGTGAAACCACTGTCAGTCACCCATCAACCGTTGAAAGAATTGTATATCACTGTTAGTGAGCACTTTTGCCACCTCCCTCTCTCACGCTTTCAGTCCCATATTGAGACGCGTACCCTTATAAATACTTCTTCCAATCAGACCGATCTTACCCCTACCTACATTACATAGACCAAATTGCTCCTACTTCCACGTCCCTTCGACAAATTGATCACTACCAAACCCACCCTTCCCCCAACAAAAATGACAGTTTCAATTTAAAAAGTATGATTAAATCCAACAATGCTATTTGTTACTCTACTTCTCTAAGTGCCGATTTTTTTTCCATTCCTTTTTTACCTCCTCCCCAATTCTCGGGCCGAAACTATCCAAATTTCCTCTAACTACCGCTTAAGCTGTCCATTAATCGGCACATTTACTGCATTTCCTTACAAATAAAGAAAAAAAATATCTCCTGTCATACCTCCTTTGCTTCAATCTCTTTAACTATAGTAAAATATTTCTGCTTCCCTCTGACTTGACCGTGTTATACATGTTCCAAAGCCATGGTTTTGATTGTACAAATTTTCAAAATACCTAAGAAAATTATATTTACCTTTTTCAGCTACCCACAGCAACAGCTAAACATTTCAAGTATATCCATTACTTAATCCAAGTAAGTGAAATCCAAAGAAACATTCCCGTAGAGTATGTTCACTTTTTTCCATTACCTTTCCGGCCAACTCATACTTGATCCAAAACTTATGATATCTATATCTATGATATCTGCTACTTCCATTAAATAAATTTTCCTTTCAATCACATTTACGCTGATAAATCTGAGAGATTTACTGAGAGCTACATTGACAGGGATTCATGCTAACCTACTTTATGTTGGTTTAGTCTACAAGAGCAACATACCCTATTTCCGTACATTCCCTTAATACACTTTAACATCTCTTGACAAGAAGGAAGAAGGAAGCCCCAGTGAAGTGGGCAACGCTAAGTTATGATGATTGCTTATCAAAGGAGGATTTCCTTCTTGATATATCAAAGGTCGAGTCTCCCAGAATACGAATCTAAATTTGTCTGCGAAATTGATTCCTAACAATACAGGGATGAGAAAGTGGTATATTGTTGACTTCTAGTGTACATTCAATATAAGCATTTATCTTTTATCCCCTTAAACCGAAATGAAAAGATAATTTCTTTTCTTTGAATACCGCTAATTCTCCGTTTTGAATTTCGATATTATTATTATTATTATTATTATTATTATTATTATTATTATTATTATTACTTACTTACTTACCTACGCACATACATAGGCACACAAACGCACACACACACAAACACACACACCACACACACACACACACACACACACATATATATATATATATATATATATATATATATATATATGTATATATATATATGTATTTATATATATATATATATATATATATATATATATATATATATATATATATATAAATATATATACAGTATATATATATATATATATATATATATATATATATATATATATGTATATATATATATATATATATATATATATATACATATATATATATATATATATATATATATATATATATATATATATATATATATATATATATATATATATGTGTGTGTGTGTGTGTGTGAGTGTGTGTGTGTGTATTTGTATATATATGTAGCCTATACATACATACGTACATATATCATTATTATCATTATTATTATTATTATTATTATTATTATTATTATTATTACTTGCTAAGCTACAACTCTTTTTGAAAAAGCAGGATACTCTAAGCCCAGGGGCTCCAACAGGGAAAATAGCCCAGTGAGGAAAGGGAACAAGGAAAAATAAAATTAAGAAGAATAATAACATTGAAATAAATATCTCCTATATAAACTATAAAAACTTCAACGAAACCGTAGGAAGAGGAACAAGACAGAACAGCGTACCCGATTGTAACCTCAAGCAAGAGAACTCTAACCCAAGGCATTAAAAGACCTTGATACAGAGGGCCTTGCCACTACCCAAGACTAGAGAACAATGGTTTGATTTTGGAATGTCCTTCTCCTAGAAGAGCTGCTGACTATGGCTAAAGAGTCTCTTCCACCCTTAACAAGAGGAAATTGGCCACAGAACAATTACAGTGCAGTAGTTAACCCCTTGGGTGAAGAAAAATTGTTTGGTAATCTCAGTGTTGTCAGGTGTATGAGGACAGAGGAGAATAAGTAAAGAATAGGCCAGATTATTCGCTGTGTGTGTGTAGGGAAAGGGTAAATGAACTGTAATCAGAGAGAAGGATGTAGTACTGTCTGGCCAGTCAAAAGATACCATAACTCTCTAGCGGTAGTATCTCAACAGGTGCCTGTTGCCCTGGCAAACCTACTACCTACAAATATATGATATATATGTACACACACACACACATATATATATATATATATATATATATATATATATATATATATATATATATATATATATACATATACATATATGTATATATATATATATATATATATATATATATGCACATACATGTATATATATATATATATATATATATATATATATATATATATATATATATATATATATATATATATATATATATATATATATATATATATTTATATGTGTGTGTATGCGTGTGTGAGTGTGTCTAGTTCATCCTAAATTATCTTATATATTTGATCTCTATTTAATAATTCAGTCATTAATTCAAGATTTTTACAGGGTATGACTTAATCTTCATTTACAATACTTTTACTCCCATATATTCCATTTTTGCCCTGATTTGGCAAAAATATATTTGGATCACTGCGAATTCAATTTTATGTATAACATCACTGGAACTAACCAAGATATGGGAAAAATGTAAAGGTTTTAATTATATATGACGGTATATAACTTTTTTTAGAGGGGCACATGACATATATGCATGAGAATTTATAATCAACCAGGAAAAATAATTATTTTTTCCCTATTATGATAAAAATAGTAGGTAAAAATAAATGATTACTAATTAACTATCATTTTCCAAAATGCTTTGATTAACAAATAGATTGATTTAGCTAGATTTTAATGGATAATGTTTTACAGTTGGT
>NC_090731.1:53761725-53779225 GCF_036898095.1 Palaemon carinicauda
ATTAGTTTTTCTCTTACTTTCCTTAGATTTTGACTAATTTTACTTCTCACCATTCTATGGTCTCTTGTTTAACCCTGTTACATCTTTAACTAAATTATTTTTCTCCCTGATAATGAAATCTATTTCGTTTTTCGTCTCTACATTTTTGCTTCTCCATGTCCATTTTTCCATTTTCTATGTTCTTTTTATGAAGAAAGGTATCATGATTTTTAGTTTGTTCCTTTTAGTGAATTCTACAAGCATTTCTCCTCTGTCATTTCTTGTGTCTAGTCCAAATTCACCTACTACTGATTCTCCTTTGGTATTTTGACTTACTTTATCCTCCTAATCAAATGTAAATAAAGTCTCGTCCTTTTTCAAAGATATCTACAGGTCTTCATAGAAAAATTCTATTTCTTCCTGTTTGTGGATGTTGTTGGTACATACGTTTTAACGATCTTCAGTTTCTACTTTTTATTCAGTTTGATAATTAATCCAGAAATTTTATTACTAGCGCTACAAAATCATTCAAAGTTCCGGTAGATTTTTATTATTAAGAAAACCTACTTCATTTTTTTTGTTCCTTCCATGTCTTCTGAAGAAAAATATATGACCGGTTTAACCTCTATATAATATTCCCCAGTTTTCTAATTTCAGTCAATCCTTTCAAATATAAATTTATTACTTTCAGGGGTTCAGGTAACACAGCAAGATATAATTCCCGAGACAGGGTCCTATTGCAATGTTCACTTTCCAAAGACTTTAAACCCTTCCTGTAGTGGGACGTATCTGCCGGGCATCTTGCATAGTTGTTCCACTGCCGCTGGGGACTGGGGGCCGAGACAAGGTTGCTGTATTCATATTTGGGGTTTGGCTAATTTTCATCACCTCGCTGGCCACTGTGGGTTAGTGATGGTGGAAATTTTGATCTGATCGCTAACGGGAAACCAATCTAGTGCAACATTGCTGGTCAAGTCAATACGCAAACCTTTTCACTAAGTTAATATAAGGTATTCCCACGTAGAAAGAGATATATATATATATATATATATATATATATATATATATATATATATATATATACATATATATATATATATATATATATATATATATATATATACATATATATATATGTATATATATACATATATATATGTATATATATATATATATATATATATATATATATATATATATATATATATATATATATATATATATACATATATATATATATATATATATATATATATATATATATATATATATATATATATACATATATATATATGTATATATATACATATATATATATTTATATATATATGTATATAAATATATATATATATATATATATATATATATATATATATATATAAATATATATATATATAACTATATATATATATATATATATATATATATATATATGTATATATATATATATATATATATATATATATATATATATATATATATATATATATATATATATATATATATACAAGACTACTTCCAGATTAATGTTTAATTGCTCCAATTTAGATTTCATTTCTGTGCTTCATTTTGTCTGGTCTTCGTAATTGTCGTTCTGTACCGCATTCAAGTTTATGGGTTTCAGTAGTACTGTTTTCCTGTTTTTTTTTCTATTTTTTATTCAAAGTACATTTACATTATTGTACATAACGATATATTTTCCACGTTGATGTCCGTATTACTCGAATAGCTTCAGAGGTCATTTGATAAGATTCACATAGAGGTTAGGTTAGGGTGGGTTAGGTTAGGTTGCGCCTCTTTATATCAGTTTTCCCATTCTTCCTGCCATAACTTAATCTTGCAACTACGGGTGTCCATAACTTCTTGCTTTGGAAGGGGGTTATCCATCTCAAGAACTACTGACTTATATTACGAATGAAGCTCAGAAGCGTTTGAAACACAGACATAAACGCGATACTATCTACTCCTAAACTCTTCTGATATATTCTAAAGATATGCCAAAACTGGTTACCTAATAGTATCTAACACTTTATCCCAGTAAAACGTACGATGCTCTTCTGTGCAAGTGATGAAGAAATAGAAATATGCATATCATCTTTCTTTATCGTTAGTATGTTGCACTTCCATATATCAATTTAACATCTTTCAGAGAAGTAGAGTTTAGATTCCCTACGAAAATACCACAATCTTCGTGCGTCTGAGGTCATGCTTTTTATTTTGTCATTACTATTGAATAAGATTCATAGGAAAATATGCTGAAGAAAAGTTATCATTAGGTAACTTTATGCCTTTTGTAAGTGAAGGCAGTATAAGTTTACACAAAACTTCATATAAGAAGATCTAAAAGAATAATCATCTTATCAAAATTAGACAAAACCAAAATAAGTAGTTTTAATTTTTTGAAGGAAGTTTTCCATTATCCTCTTCAGGAAAAAGATGAGACGTGTGCCATGAAAGGGATTTACACAAAGGACGAATATTCATGCTCTACGTGGGCTCATTCGAATAGAAAAGGAGGAAGAGTTTACGAACAAACCATTGGTACTTCAATGGCATTACTTAGAGGCTCTGCCTTTGGGCTAACATTTCCTTTCTTCTGCTCTGGAGGAATCTTCTTTATGTTCTCGGGTGCCTTTGTCGGCTTAAAGTGAGATAGTGAACGCTGTTAGATAGTGTTTATTAGTTTAGGTAATATGATGTACCATCCAAATATTTAGGAATAATATTAGTAAATATGTTACATAATTAAAGAGTATACTGAGTTGTGGAAAAAACATTCATAGAAAATGTAAAAATTTCCAAGTATGAATAGGGCATTTTAGAGTTTTTCCTTTATTCTTTGTAAAATATGTAATGTTGTGAAAGCAGAGAGAGAGAGAGAGAGAGAGAGAGAGAGAGAGAGAGAGAGAGAGAGAGAGAGAGAGAGAGAACAATATATTCATTGGTATAAAGTTGAAATGAATTGGCTTGAAGCTGAAAGCTGATTTTAAGCACGAAGTAGCTTTGCGCGCCTAATCTTTTTTCATCTCTCTCTCTCTCTCTCTCTCTCTCTCTCTCTCTCTCTCTCTCTCTCTCTCTCTCTCTGAGAAGTGACAATACGAGAATGAAATTAACACATCTCATAGCCTGAAGACTGAAGGTTTGGCCCTGGATTTAATTATATGTGTTCCTTCCTACTCCTACTACCATGGAAAGATGATTATCATAACAAGAAATAAACAGATGCCATTACATAACGCCCCGATGTAAAACCTTCTCAATAGTAGCCTTTGCATCATAATCATCCGTACCTTCACTACAGTAATGTTTAAAATGAAATCTTATCAGGTAAACGATTGAGGTAAAAACTAGATGAATAATTCTAAATTAAGAGGAAATTAAGAGAAAGATTTGGCCGCAAAGAATCTTTCTTAAAGGGGTAAGCGTTTGAATGTCCAGAAATACATTCACTATTTAGTCCTAAGATCACATAAATACGATTAAAGCTGGTCAGGAGTGTTCGATAATATTTGGTGGACTCTTTCTTATACAGTTATCGATTTAAGCCTCTGTATCATACTCCCCTCTTCTGCCTTTCTGAATAATGGGTCAATTTCACGAACTGAGTCATTCAAAAAACACTGCCACTTTATGGCAGCCATCCAAAAGGCGTCGGAGGAAAAATAATATCAGAATGGTCCGTTAGTTTCATGACCCACAAAGAAGGAAATTCTCAAGTCGTGGGAGGTTATGAATGGTAGTGGAAAACACTTAGAGCTTGTGGTTAATTTATACTTCATCTTTTCCCGAGTTGAAATTTCAATATACTTTTACGCAGGTTTATTAACTCTTCATTTGATATTTCATTTCTTCAACAAATAAGGTACATATCTTTAGCATTATAAACTTAGTATATTTTAACAGTATATTCTAATCTCTATATTTATCAAATAAAAAGATTGAAACAAGTTATCTAATATAATAAGATCATTGTCCGAATAAATTGGCAGCTATTGATAAAGCTAATGAAAAATTCTGAAATAAAACTTGCATCAAACTGAAATGAATATTAGATTCCCTGTCACTACAAAGCAGAATATATCATATCAAGACATCATTAAAAAATTATAAAGAATGTCATCACATCTAAGAACAAATTAGATGCAAGCTGTTAGGAAGCTTTTTGTCAATGCATTGTTGTTTCTTCTTTATCTATTTCTCAAAAGCCAACAAATTTAAACAGTTCACAGACTCTTCGTCAGAGATTCATATGTACAAACATGTTTATATAATTTCTTCAGTTGAAAACAGTAAAAGTTTTATTACTTCCACTGTGCCTTTGTGGAACCTGAAACAATTCCACCATATGATATATCATTTCTCTTAGTATTTTAATAAAAAACATTATTGCACCACTTGTCACGCACACAATGGCGCTACTCAATCCTTTCAACCAAAGTACCATGTAATTGTATAAAAATAAATTGAATATTTAGAGGGTATGAAGGGACTTTGATTCATAGAGAATAAGAATGTCACTTTTAATGAAAACCGTGTTCATTGGAATTGACTTACTCCCCAGTAAAGGGATAAGACAAAGGAAATATGCACATAGTTGATCAATGATGATAATTTAGCGTAAAGTGAATTGTCAATCTGTTTGAAGAATACCGTGATTCGTTATGCTTGCCGGACAATCTCGATGTCCGATCTCCCCCAGGCCGGAAGACATGTCGAGTCTTATTGGCGTCTTCTTTAGCAGGGTTAAAAGAAGGTATTCTTTTAACCCTGTTCTTTAGGGGGTTTGGGACTCCCATCGTGAATTATTGAGGGTGACAGTTCTTTGTGAGGAAAGTTAACTCGGGGTTTTCTTCACAGATAAAGTGCTGATAAAGCTTCCTTTCACACACCTGAAAATGGGAAATAAACTCACAAAAGTCATGTTATCTTGAACGGCGTTTATCCTAACAACAAAGGAGACTTGAATGCTTAAACAAGATGATAGATCAAGGACCCCTTAACCCATAAAGATCCATGGGTCGTGACACACTTGTAAAAAGTAGTTTTGGTTATTGCAAGCTCACATGCACCTTGTTCTTTCACACCAACAATTCATACTATTAATGCAATCTTGGCTGTAGAGTTTTTTATGCTTGCACTAAGGGAGTTAAGAAGACATGGCAGGCGGGCTAGGACTGTATAGGGGTGACAGAATCACAGATGCCGACTTCGTTCACCCTTTCCTATTCATTCGAATCTCTAAAGCTGAACCATAGCGTCCATATTCTATAGATTAATCATAAAGTTCCCTCTCTTTGCTGGCTACGAAATAAGGTAAACTGCTCGGGATGGAAAAGAAGTACCCCACACATTCGTAAGATAAACTCGTTATAATCACGATAATAGATTACAGCATAACATTCGTTGGCCCACAAATGAGGCAAAGTGTCGGTTTAGATGTTTCATTGTATTATGCGGACAATGGTGTCTACACACACACTCGCGCGTGCGCGCGCACGCACACACACACACACACACACACACACACACACACACACATATATATATATATATATATATATATATATATATATATATATATATATCTGAATCTGATCCAATTGAATATAAACCTCTGTTTCTATTCTAAAATGAAAGGTTTTGTTCATACTCATGATACAACATTTAACCTGGTTTTACCTATGGCTAATATTTGAACAGTAATATATTGGTACTAATGGTGAGTAAATCTGCATATGCACACAGTTAACAATCCTAAATTTTTGGTTAGGTTATGAAAGAATCAGGGGCTGTCACACCGACTCTTCAATGCTTGTATATAGAAAGAAAAAATCATATAAATTTCCTGATTTTTTTATTAATTAAACTAAATTTATACAAGTCAATGAGTCCTTAAACCATAGTAATGTTTCGAATGCTATTTAGAATGAAAATACTACACTTGCTACGCACTTCATAACAAGGAACCAAATACATAGAAACAGGACACTGGCAAATTATATTGAGTTTAATTAATAATCATTTACGACGAGTTAGACAGTTGAATAATCCAAGTGTGTGCCTCACCCTTGTTCACATAATACCTGAGACTGCCCAGGCAAACACTAGCCGAAGCCCCCTGCTACCTAGAGGTTGTAAATTCAATCTAATTCAAAGACACTCTTATCGATGTATGATAATACAAACACATAATTCTATAATTGTTCATGCAATACTGCTATATAATTCAGAACAGGTAGACCATAGGGGATGTCCATGGAAGGAAATTATTTTGTTCTAATAAACTCTCTCTTGTTGAATCAGGAATTATACATAGTTTATAGTTCAGTGTCAACAATATCCTAAGTTGCTATTGTCAATGACACAGGGGTTGATTTTGAAGGAGAGAGAGAGAGAGAGAGAGAGAGAGAGAGAGAGAGAGAGAGAGAGGGGGGGGGGGTGAACATACGACAACGCCTGTAACAGAGACCTTTTAAGGTGGGATCACACATTCCTGTATCTTGTTCACGTTTACTCACGTAAGCCGAAATTGCGATTTTTTTTTTTTTTGGCTCTGTCGAGGAGAGTATAGACCGTATGCGGCTGTAATTTGTACTTACCGGTAGACGTACGTCTGACGGGAATCATTGCGACGCCAGTATTTTGTACATACGTTTATGTTCATGTTTAACGTACGCACGTTCCCGTTAGAAGCCAGTTTTACATGTGAATAAGTACGTCACTGTGCCGTCGAACGTTGAGACCAACCTATCATTCCCAAAACAGTTTAACATATGTGCTGCTTTCATTTGTTCTAGTAGACGAAAAAGTAATTTTCCAATTTCCTTTTAAATAAATATCTGGTCTCATTAATCCACAAGCTGTTATGTTTTTGGAAACTATTTTGGCTAAATAATTTTCAGTTTTACATTTTCTTATTGTTAGATATAACGAAAACACAATCTTCTAAAATCTAATGCTAAACGATGAAGAATAAAGAATGAAATCTCTTTCTCTCTCTCTCTTATTCATTCACACAGAAGTAAAATGAACCTGAGGTAGAGAAAAAGGACTGAGATATAATCTGTCTTTGCTGTTGATGACTTTATGCTTTTTGATTATCTGTCAAAGAGCTTAAGTCTTCGCACCTGTATGTCAACCCATTAAATCCCCATACTGAGGTTGATGAAAAGGATTGAAATACTATATAATCTTTATTTACTGTTTATGACATTAAGACTTTCTGATTATTTTGTCAAAGAACTTAATCTCTTCGCACCTATGCCATAAGGACGGGAAAGCTAATCTGTACGAAATGATACCATTTAATTACACACGAAACGTTGACTCCTGACCAATAGTAGGTTTTTGACCCAGTCTTGGTTTTAATTTCAACGAATTCCTGTGTATTGACTATTTCAGGAAATATACTTGAGAGATTCATTTCATAAGTTTTTATTATTACTTTCATGACGTATATACTTCTTTTACTCATTTGTATGTTATTTTATTATGGTATTTTAAGAATCAGTGATCCTAATATGATGTTGACTAGTTTTTGTAATATATGAGAAATATTTGTTCTATTGTGGTGCTATGATTACTTCCATTATGTATTTACTTTAACTCCTTAATATGATGATACATACAGTAGCACTGATAACGCAGACAGAAACCAAGACGTTATGGGAAAATACATTTATTGGTTGATATTTTGGCTAAAGTATACAAAATACAGAAAACAGATGCTGGGGCACTGAACTAGTGAACTGAATGTTCTTGCTGCCTTTTAAATACCACCTGGTCCAAAGTTTCTAATATTTTCCGCTAGGATGTCGATCGGTAATGTTGCCAGAGGTTACCCACCGTAAAGGTACCATGTTTATGTCTGACGTACAGTCTATAGACGTCTAACCTACATGCTAGAGTCAGCAGGCCGTCAAACACACACAAAAAAAAAAAAAAAAAAAAAAAACGTGGTGTCCCCCTTCAGGCATACCAACCCTCCTCGATTTTTTATCAGTGCGCTAAAATCACAGTCAGATCTTTGGCCACAGCGACTCAATAATGTTTACAACGTTTCCAGAAGGCTAAAGTCACTGCCAGATTTTTGCTTAGACAGCATCTCTAACGTTTACCATGCTTGCAGAAGGGTAAATTTACTGCCAAATCTTTACTCAAAGTTTTTTTTTTTTTTTTTTTTTTTTTTTTTTTGGTTACCAGCTATCATTAAATCCTATTACGGGAGAAAACGGGAGCAAAATACGTGAATATGGGATCCTTCCTTAATGTAAAAGCTCCCCTAGGGATTCAAATAATAAGACGACCCCCTCCAACTTTTTTCAAATTAGACGGTTTCAATACATCTAGTCATGTCTGTTATGTAATGTTGTCATATTTTATAAACTCTAAATTTTTAGGAAACTTATGATATGGGGAGTCCGAAAGACAATGTTACCAAATTTTTCAAGGTCATCGTGTATTTAGGGAAATTAGGGCTTTATAGAATTAAATTTTCAGATGGGAGGCTTTCTTATTATGATACAAATACAAATGATTTTGTAGAATAGTTGTTTTTAACCTTAGCTAGCATTATTGTCATTGATGTATAAGCTTTGACATGATTGATTATTTAAAACTTTCAATGTTGAAAATTATCATAATACACTTGTTACGAAAGGCATAGCGCATGTACATACGCCATAATGTCAGATAATTACTATATATGTCCCATAAACGTGAATACATTTTGCCTTCAAATATAACAACTGTGTAAATGTATCACCATTCTACCTGAATAGTGTAACCATTTTCCTACACTATCATATTCATAAAGAAACATTTACCAACAGATCAGATGAGGATATAACCAATACTTTTTTTAAATCTACAGCCATGTAAGGATTGTTAACTTCTTGTGACTATATCAGTTCTCATACTTAGATATCTGCACAAATCAGATCATTATCACTCTTGTAGTCACTTATAATGAATGAAAAATCAGGCCTAGAGTCCTAGCCATTTTCAGTCACTTGGACACTGATACATCCCAGTACATGGTAGGTTCTCAACAGCACGAACATATCTTTGGCAAGAGCTGTCTTCAGTCGTAGTGTACGCCTATCTGGCACACAAAATCCTTGCTTCAGGTATCATAGTGTAGTGCGAGGGCCTGACCAAATACTTGAAGATTTTCTCTGGATAGATCTTGCCTGAAGGTACGGTACCTGAGGCTATTGGCTTTTACGAGTATTCCACATGTCTGTATGTCTTGATACCATGCATGATATTATAGGTCATGGTCAGGAAAATTCTGTTGTTAACACCAATTGTAACTTCTGTTGATAGGTCTGCATTTTGCAAACAAACTTCATCAGCTTTTCTCCTGTGTCTTCTGGACAAAAGAAACACAACTTCTCCAGTGGGGTGGTGTTTAATCTCGTAAACCAACCATACAGATTGGTCAGATTGGCCTGCTTTATTCATCGCTGTACTTTTCCTTTTTCGTTCGTAGGCGACTACTGGCTAATGCGGCAGTCCCTACTTGCATATGGTGATCTCTAGCTCCCTTTATCTGACTTCTATTAGTAGTTTCCCGGTAGCTGTTTCGATAAAGAAAAACATATTGTTCACACAACGTATCTATTGTGACATATCCAAGTCTTTCTTGTTTTTTAGCCTACTTTCCATCAACCAGACCTGTTATGTCGTTCAGTGCGCTTAGGTTTATCTGAAACGACTCTAATCTAAGGTGGTAATACCAAAGGGCCTCTACTTTTCTTCTTAATAAATGCGCCTCTCCTCACTACCGTGAAGGTACGAATGGTAATGAAGCAAATGCTTTTATTAAGGAAATTCTACACCGTGAAGGCACTTAACAGGGCTAGAGACTAGTTCCTTCATGCTATGAATATCCTCTTTCAAATACATTGTGAGAGTAGATAACCTTTATGGGGCAAATGTCATTAAACATTATATTATACACTATAATGGAAGGCAGAAATGAATACTCTCTGGGTAATTATACTTGGTCGAAAAGATTTAAATCAGGCTCCTATTGTTAATGCTAGTATCAAATAGTTTAAATGCTTCAGCGAATTGTGTGGAAGAATACTGCATAACAAATGAAAGATAATTTCGATTATAGTGAGACCCATGAAATTTCCTTTGAAATAGCTTTCAGGAATAGAAAATTTTGTACTCATACATATTTGTAAAGTAGTAAGATTATTAGTTCACGTATGTTCAAGGAAGAACTAGAACGATGAACACTAAGCAAAGCGGAATGAATAAAATTCTAAGATTTTTGGAGTACACATAAATACAAATAACAAATAGTCTAAGTGATAATAATAACGTTGTTTTTCTGTCTTAACCTCCAAAATTATATGTCAATAATAAATAATGATATTTTCTAAGGAGTGAATTAAATGGAATTACTTGGGAATCTAATTAAAAATAATAACTAGAGGTTTTATATTTTTTTTTACCGTATTATACGAGTATACTGTACAATAAAAAAAACGGAAGACTCATGTATACTCACGTATACATTTTCAGTGTATAATTATGCACACACACGCATATATATATATATATATATATATATATATATATATATATATATATATATATATATATATATATATATATATATATATATAAATATATATATATATATATATATATATATATATATATATATATATATATATATGTGTGTGTGTATATATATATATATATATATATATATATATATATATATATATATATATATATATATATATTTATCATCATTATCTCCTCCTATGCCTCTAGACGCTAAGGGCTTGCTCAGCTTTCGCCAGTCGTCTCTGTCTTGAGTTTTTAATTCATGATGATATATATATATATATATATATATATATATATATATATAAGTATGTATATATATACATATGTATATATATATATGTGTGTATATATATGTATATATATATATATATATATATATATATATATATATATATATATATATATATATATATATATATGTGTGTGTGTGTGTGTGTGTGTGTATTTATCATCACACACACACACACATATATATATATATATATATATATATATATATATATATATACATATATATATATGTATATATATATATATATATATATATATATATATATATATATACATATATATATATATATATAAATATATAAATATATATATATATATATATATATATATATATATATATATAAATATAAATATATATATATATATATATATATATATATATACATACATATATATATATATATATATATATATATATATATATATATATATATATATATATATATATATATATATATATATATATATATATATATATATATATATGTGTGTGTGTGTGTGTGTGTGTGTGTATTTATCATCATCATCATCATCGTCATAGCTGTCACTCGATATTAAGTATTACTGTTTTAAAGACCTTAATGAGTTCTCAAATGAGATAGCTGTTTAATTCTATATCCACACACTTTTCCACAGTGTGGGTACACATTATCAGGAGGTAGTGGAACCTGTGGGTTTTCACGACTAGCTGATCTTCTTAATCAATTTTTTCATTCTCCTGTTCACGGTTTCTCTGGAGTACATGGAAGTTTTTTTTTTTTATTACCTCCAAGCAAAGCGGTCATATGCATTTCTTTCCCAAGTTTTTTATTTGATGTCACATATTTCTATAAATACCTTCAAAGTCTGACAGTCCTTGATTCGCTTCCTCTGCCCGCCCACTTTTTGGATTCCTTATGTAGAATATTTGTATATGGAATGGTTGTGTCCTTCATTATGACCCTATGGCAAGTCCATCTTGATTGACTCCGAGTGATAAAGACTTCGGTACTTAATGAATTTGACTCTTCTAAATGCTGCCGTTTGTTCAGTGATCTTCCTAACTGATTTTTAGGAATTTTTGTATGCAGCATTGATGGAATTTTTCAAGAGTTTTTATGTGACGTCTGCATTTGGTTTAAATTTCCGAGGCATAAAAAAAAGTAGGAAGGACAACCGAGCAATACACCATCATTTTGGTTGAATTTCTTAGGTTATGGTTTTGAAATACTATGGATCGTAGCTTTCCAAAAGAACTGCTAGCACATCATATGCAGTATTGAATTTTACTATCAATATTTTCATCTGCTGGGATATGACTGCCAAGATAAAAACATTCATATATGTTATCAATGTTATTATTTAAGATGATGCTACCATTTCATAGTTCGCTGTCTGGTGCAGGCTGGTAAAAAATTTGGGATTTTTAGCATTGATAGATAGGCCAAGGTTGGTATAAACATCAGCAAAGGCACTACGGATTCTTTAAGGATCAGCTTCAGTTTGGGCACATATGGCATTATCGTCTGCTTAATACAATTCAATAAGAGTTGCAATTTTGATTTTAGTTCAGGCTCTAAGGTGTCAAAACTTAGAAATCTGCTCCATCCATTTGATAAGTAATTGATATACCTGGAGGGAGCTGTTCCTTTGTGAGATGTATAGTAATAGTGATGAATACAGAGAAAAGGATAGGAGTCACCATGCGTCCCTACTTTATGCCGGATTTTACTGTGAAAATGTCAGTTGCTTCTCCATTGGTGGTCACAGTAACAGACATGTTATCATGAAACAGGATAAGGATATGGATGAAATTCTGTTTTCAGCCCTCCTTGGATAGAACACCCCAAAGAAGCTTCTGCTTAACACTGTTAAAGGCTTTAGTTAGGTCAATAAATGCCAGGTATAATGGTTTCTGTTGTTATCTGCGAAAATCATGTCTGTTGTCCCCCGGGCCGGCCGAAAGGTAGTATTTTTTTCAGTGATTGGCATTAGCCAATTGTTAATAATTTTAGCACGGATTCTTTTCTATCACTGATAGAAGCCTAATGCCCATGTAATTGCAATAATTTGGTAGATCTCCTTTCGTTTTATAGATGATTGCCATTAAGTCACTTTTAGGTCTCATGGTGCCTCTTCATTGATCTAATGTTTTTGAAGGAATTTATGGAGATGCAAGTGAAGCAGAGGTCTTACTACTTTAAAACATTCAGCTGGTATGTCATCTGTGCCTGGAGCCTAGTTTTTCAAACTAGATATTGGAGATGTTACCTAAGGTTGGGAGTCTGCCCAGTGTCTCATCAACTGGTTGTTAAGGTATGCTGTTGATGGCATTTTTATCGAATATAGGATCTCTATTCAATAATTCCTGGAATTATTCCCTCCACCGATTAAGGATCTCTATTTCACCCTTGAGGATTCTTGTGCCATCTTTATTTCTTAAAGGAGCTAGTCCTCGTGAGATGAGACCATACAGTTTTCCTGCAGTGCTGAGAATGTTTTTCATATTATTTCTGTCAGCATATTATTGCATCTCTTCATACCATTATTTCTGTCAGCATATTATTGCATCTCTTCATTCCATTCGTCTTGTGAATTTCTGAACGTCATCTTTCAGTTGCCTTTGCTCTTGTCTTTTAGTTTCTGAGGTGAATTGTTTACATGATCAATTAGTGCCATTCTTGTTTCATCTGCTATCTTTATGATTTCCTCGTTACTTCCATCAAACCAGTCCTCATGTTTGTGATCTTTCATGCCAAGTGTTTCTGAGCAACTATCCCACACTGTTGGTTTGAGTTTCTCTCAGTGTCCTCTATTATCTAGCGGGTATTCATCTGGTAGTTTATTGCTTAGGTCATTTTGATATAATTGTTTTGTAGACGAGTCAGATAGATGTTTAGTCTTAAATCTGGTCCTCTTCAACATTTGTACTCTTATTTGGTTCAACTGCAGCTTATTCCTTATTTGCCGGTACCCTTATGAACTTCCACCAATCTACCACCGGGGAGGGATGGGGGGGGGGGAGGCTGAATGGACGTGAGATATCTGCACACCAGATATCTGCACACCAGATACATGTATATGTAAATATATATATATATATATATATATATATATATATATATATATATATATATATATATATATGTATGTATATATATACCTATATATACATATATATAAATATATATATATATATATATATATATATATATATATATATATATATATATATATATATATAAATATCGGCTATTGATTTATTTCAATATGAATAATAGTACCAGATACAATAACCCTGGTACTACTATTCATATATATATATATATATATATATATATATATATATATATATATATATATATATATATATATATATATATATATATATATATATATATATATATATATATATATGTATATATATATAACCAGACACTTGCTTATTATTTAGGGGTGATACAGGACAAGTAAAAGAAAATCTTCAAAGGAAAAACTTTTGCACTTCAAAAAGAAAAAGATGATACTAGCGATTGTAATCATTATAACGGCGCAACTTTAGTTCCCATGCTAAGAACACTGTAGGGTTTATTATGGTTGCAAATAATAAGCAACACTAACAAGGGAAAACAACGTAGGTTTCAACCAATGAGAGGATGTGTGCATCAGGTTTTGTTATGGATCAGTTATATGAGAAGTTTGTCTGTTAAGCGAATAAGCTGTATGATGTATATAAGGAACTAAGAAAACCCTTTGATTGACTTATTACAGAGATTAAGTGGAAGAAGTTGAGAATGTGAGAAGTATCAGGAATGGAAGTGGATGGTCAAATAATGAATGTGAAGCAAATAGGATGGTAAATGGCATGGCCCATTACATCTACATTGTAGGTTGTTCAATACTGATTTGAGAAAGGCATGTGAAGTGACAGATAAAAGACAGTGGAAGTAGAATTGAAGCTGTATGGAAAATGAGTTTTGAATAGATTATGGTAGAGGAAATGACTCAAAGTTATAGATGTACTGAAAAAGATAAAACCACTCAAACTAATATTTCAGAACACGAAGTTAAAACATCTTAGCTACATTTCACGTCCATAGCATAGGAAATAAAATATTTTCAATTACTGATAAAAATTTCCTATAGATAATATCAATAAAAGCTTTCGTTTTTTACTTCAAAGGTAAAATCTATCATTTCTTTATAAGAATAAAAGCTTTAAAACAAAATGTGTATTACGAGGTAGTCCTTTTCATAGAGGCTAATATCCGTGTAGTGTGAAATGTCTTAAGAACTTCAAAAGGTAAAGTGTATATGTTTTGACAGAATTTCTTGAATAGATTTATCAATACAGCGGAAAAAAGGTACAACTTAAGCACCCCTACTGTTACTATAAGGAAAAGAGAAAATTCTATATTTGTGATATAATTGAAATTTATTTCAAAGAAATACAATAAGAGATCTAGAAAACGTTGGTGAAGGAGGTTAATGACAATCCTTTCGGATAAGCTCTCAAAGACCGCATTATGAAAGGAAGGGATAGCAGTTGTGAGGGGATAGGGTGGAGATAAAAGCTTTCAGGTTAAAAAAAAAAAAAGATTTGTTATCTTGTGAAAGGAGAAAATTGCTATGAAAAGAACACAGCATGGTGGAGCATAATGGAAAAAAAGAACAGAAACCTATTGTTGGTGTTTATTAAACATTTTTTACGAAAGGACAAAATATTGCTAGATATTTTACGCCATGGTTTAGTGCAAATTAAAAATATTAACTTTTTTCTTGGATTGAAACAACTTTTGAAAGGAGTGGATATCACATTTTATTAAATATACAACGAAAACAGCATTATTTCGTTTGTTTTACCAATTTTGAGTGATATTAAAGTCAGCCGATTTTGTTATAGTTTCCCTCAATCAATAATACAGAGATTTTATTCCCTTTCTAAAAGATCCGTATCTCTCTCTCTCTCTCTCTCTCTCTCTCTCTCTCTCTCTCTCTCTCTCTCTCTCTCTCTCTCTCTCTCTCTCTCTCGTACTTCCCTTGCATTTATCATATCTCCTAAACTTAATGTATGATGCTAACTTCGTCTAAAAGAAAAAAAAAAGTATTCGAATAGATCTGTCAACTATCCTAATTACGTTTTCCAGGTAATTGAATATCAATCGATCTTTCGTATTGTTTGCATCCTTTCCCACTCGGTGAATATGGAATGGAAAACTCACACGATTAATGAAGGTCTTCCATTGAATGACTCCGAACCAGTTGTTTGACAAACATCACATTTCAAATAACTTGGTAATGTCATCACAAGTTGACAAAGTCTTTAAATGTTATTAGCCTAATATTGTCATCTTACTAATTACCTGAGGTAATGTTATTCTATTGTTTGAATTGATATTTTGTATAGATATAAACATTGTAATTTATTGTCAATTCTCATGAGCTATTAAAGAGAATATTCCTGATGTTAATGAGTTTTCCCATTATCTAAGTGGGAATTGCATAAAGGAATAATGATGCTGTACTACTACTACTACTACTACTACTACTACTACTACTACTACTACTACTACTAATAATAATAATAATAATGAGCATAACCTTAGAAGTACCGTTATCTTTCGCACCAATCAGAGGACCCCTGCTACCAACTGAAACCGCATTATACTCCAATTACATTAAAGACTAAACATGGTTGCCCATTAATGCTGAATACTAGTTTTTCGAGATAGATGACCGACTAGTTAGCGCTTACTGCTGTCGTTACGTAACAATAACTTTGTTACCTTCCGCAATGCCAGACATAGATGAGCCACATTAACCGTGTCTCGATTATCAAATATAATTCATATGCTATTTCTTTTCTCTTTGAATTTTATTCTTTCGTTTTCACTTATTAACTCTTTTTTTACTTGCTAATACTCAATTCTACCGCTATTCCCATTTACTTAACATTTTACCTTCTATGCATTTCTTGGCCGTGTCCAATTGATTTTCGCTGATAAAATCCTACCAAAACATCGGATATGGGTCACATGTTGGAAATAGGTATTTGAAGCCACAGCCTAATTGACAAAAATATGCAATAATGTCTAATGTGAATAATAAAGGCACTTACCAGAGTAAATCTAAGAAATTGAAAGGGTAACTTAGCTAAATTTAGACGCAACCAGAGAGAGACTATGTAGACGTCATTACTAAAGGCCCTCCCACTCATTGATACTCTACTGTAGTATGACGTAGTTACTAGATACTCCAGTCGTTTAGAAACTTTATGAATGAAGATACAAATAGCTACCCTATACACTCTCTCTCTCTCTCTCTCTCTCTCTCTCTCTCTCTCTCTCTCTCTCTCTCTCTCTATATATATATATATATATATTATATATATATATATATATATATATATATATATATATATATATATATATATATATATATATATATATATATATGTATATACATATATATATATATATATATATATATATATATATATATATATATATATATATATATATATATATATATAAGGAGATCAGTAGAATAGGTAAATTGTCAAATATGGTTGATGAAGCTAGTCAGTGAGATAGTTGCAGTCAAGAAAAAATCTGTCATCTCTTATTCTTATTGTGAACATTTAGAAATATATTAATAT
>NC_090731.1:53784225-53786725 GCF_036898095.1 Palaemon carinicauda
GTGTTGCTATTTGGTCGTTGCATAACATATTTCTATTTAACATTATACCAAGGTCTTTAATTACTTCCTTGTTTGTGATTGCCTCATTATTAGGTCCCTTGTATGCATATACCATTCCTTCTCTGTTTCCATAATTTATTGATTCGAATTTATCGGAGTTAAATACCATCCTATTTATCTCCGCCCGTTCATATATTTTGTTTAGATCTCTTTGTAGTGAGTTCCTATCTTCATCACAAGTAATTTCTTTACTTATTCTTGTGTCATCGGCGAAACTTCTCACTACGGAGTTTTCAACATCACAGTCTTTGTCTGAGATTATAATAACAAATAGCAGTGCAGCTAATACCGTACCTTGTGGCACGCCAGATATTACCTGGGTTTCATCTGATTTCTCGTCATTTGTAACCACTATCTGTTTTCTGTTTTGCAGGAATTCTTTTACCCATTTTCCTACCTTTCCCACAATATTATCCTTTCTAATTTTTTTCTCTAATATATTGTGGTCTACCTTGTCAAAGGCTTTTGCAAAATCTAGATAGATCACATCTGTGTCTTTTTCATTTATCATATTTTTGTATATGTTTTCATAGTGTGCTATCAGTTGGGTCTGTGTACTTTTTTCCAGGCACAAAACCGTGTTGACCTATATTAAACAAATTATTTTTAACCAAATGGTTCATTATTTTCTTTTTTATTATCCTCTCATACACTTTCATTATATGTGATGTTAGACTAACATGTCTATAATTGATTGCCTCTAGTCTTGATCTACTTTTGAAGATAGGGGTTATATAAGCTAATTTATGTTTAACATATATCTCGCTCATATCTACACTTTGTCTTAGCAGTATTGCAAGCGGCTTCGCGATAGTGTTTGCAGTTTTTTTTTAACAAAATCACTGGAACTCCATCTGGTCCGGCTGCCGATCCATTTTTAATTTCGTTTATAGCCTTGACAATATCTGCTTCATCAATATATATATTCGTTAGATATTCAACATTTTCTTCTCTCATTTCTGTTTCATTATTCTCATTCGCAATTCTTGGCATAAACTCACTCTTATATTTTTCTGCTAATATGTTGCATATTTCCTTTTTTTCATTCGTTAGCCATCCTTCAATTCTTAGAGGGCCTATTTCTAATCTCCCTTTATTCATCTTTTTTGCATAGGAGTAAAGTACTTTGGGGCTTCTTTTTATATTTTGAAGTGTCCTTTCTTCTAAATCCCTTTTTTTCATTTTCTTTCGACTGTATAATCTTTTGTTCTGCATTTTCTATCTTACATTTTATTTCCATCATTTTCCACACATTTTTTTCTTCTGCAAGATTTTTCTTCCACTTTCTAATTTTCTGAAATAAGATCCTTCTGTCTCTTGGTATGCACGTCTTTTGTTTATTGTTTTTTTTCGGTACATATTTTTCAACAATTTTCTCCAGTATTTTGTACAGTATGTCCGTATTTACCTGTATATTATCACTTAAAAATATATTTTTCCATTCTTTATTCAGTTCTTCATTTATTTCTGACCCTTTTATATTCTTACTGTAAAAATTAGATTTTCCATATCTTTCCCAAAGTTTTGTGCTTTTAATAATTCTGCGATCACTTGCTTTGGAATGGACTATCAATTCTATGACATTTTGGTCTGAAATTCCCGTGTTATACACTATTATTTCTTCAACATAATTCACCTCATTCACAAATACTAGATCTAGGACATTTTCTTTTCTTGTTGTAATGTGATTTATTTGTTGCATATTATGTTCTAATAGCATATCTTGAAGCTTTTCAAATTGCCTCTTATCTTCTGCGCTACTATTACTCTCGTTTTTATATGTATACACACAACCACTTTCTTCTAAGTTAAAATCTCCGGATAGGAGAGAGAGAGAGAGAGTTACTAGGATTTTGGATGTCTCTTTGGTAGAGCGATTTAGTTTAAGCATTTAGAGAGTTCTTATGATCTTGTCTAACTTATTCATGAACTGGTTTACCGAGGTACTGTTTACTATATCAAGAAGAAGTCTATCCCAAGAATTTGCTATTTTGTATGTAAAGAAATTGTTGTAATCTTTATTTGTTATTCCTTTAAGAATTTTAAATGCTTCTGTCAACTATCCCTTTTGCTGTCGAGTTTGTAGATTAAATAAGCTGATACGATCCATCCTCCGTCTATATCCAAATTGCCTTAGTTTTAGAATTAGTTTGGAGAGAGAGAGAGAGAGAGAGAGAGAGAGAGAGAGAGAGAGAGAGAGAGAGAGAGAGAGAGAGAGAGAGAGAAAGAGAGATGATTGATGGATTTGTGAAACTATTTAGAATATATTGTTATTTAATTCTAAAATCCACTTGGATTGAAAGCTAATAAATCACTATATATCTTAATCGATTTCAAACCGCTAACTTTAGCCATTGAAACTCTACATCTGCTTTTCGCTCTTGTCTGGTTATGTGAGTGTCCGTTATATTAATATTATCCGAAAAAAATATATAGAAGG
>NC_090731.1:53791725-53799225 GCF_036898095.1 Palaemon carinicauda
TATTTGGATTATGTATGATGGAAGATGATTAGGCCTAGATTAAAAAGAAAAAAAAAGAAAAAAAAAAGAATCGTGAAAGGACGCTGGGTGCGTACTAAAGATTGAAAAGAGATCTAAATTAGCTGTGGAAACCGAGGTAGGGATGAATGAAGGAATTGTTGAGCCAATTTTGTTTTATGTAGGTGAAGTGCGAATGCTAAGAAAAGTTAAAAGATAATAAACTTGGGAGATAAGTTGCCTTAGGGAGGAAGAGTTGTGTAGGTGTAAAGGAGACCAAGAGCCTTTTGAGGCGGTTTTATTCCATGGAAAACTTTAGGTCAATTAGACATTTAGGAAGTCTGACATTATACAATTACGTGAAGCAGATCGTAAGACTACAATTCGAACGACTAAAGTAACTTACACATCGGTATTTCCGAAACCTCTGCACCGTCAAAGTGTCCCAGTTGTTCGGCAAGTTTTCAATGACAAAACAGTTGCTGCACTTCAAACTCTTGAAATACAGCTGGAAATCAGTAAAGGTACAATTAATTTTATTAAACTTGGGTTAAGATGATGAATGTCAAAGATTGCTACTAAGGTATTATTTACAAAGATAGTTGCCGATTATGTTGGACTATGGAATGTAGGACTTTTCAGAGACTACAGGAAACATGCGAAGTGCAGGTGCATGGGAAGGAGGTGAAAATCACGAAGAAGACTGCTAAAGTTTTTACAATTGCCACTATGACCAATGTGGAAGTTGCTAAACATTTACTTTCAAAACACGATTTTCAATATGTTTTGCCTGGGATATTTGCTGGTGAAGTTTTAGAGAAGTTCTTTAGAAAGGCAAGACAAAGGAGTGGAGGCCGTTTTTATGTAGATTGTATAGCTATTACTGCTGCTGCAAAGATTAGTAATCTACAAACGATTATAAAGCATGACATTATACCAGATAAAGACATATCGAGATCTTTCATAAGTGTGCCAGTAAGTAATGATAAAGAATCCGAACTATTTGATGAAATTTGCTCAAGTGATACTGAGGAACTTCTTAAATCTAACGACCCTTTGAAACATGAAGTTGTACATATGGCAGGATATCTAGTCTACAAATTTTATGAAAATTAATATGTTGAAGAGTATAACTTTTATCTTTTATCAAGTGATTTTTTTAGATAACTTGAATAGAGGTGGATTAGCAATGCCCACTATGCCAACTGTGTATTTTGTACAAACAGCATATATTATTCATTCACATATTAATTTAGGGTGCAATATACATTTCGCAGACCTACTTTCATCTATACAAGCTCCCATAGCTCGCAATAATGCTGCACGTTTTTCTTTAGCTAATATAATTTCAAAAGCATTTGCTAATAGTGATAACAGCAGGAAGAAGGCTGTAGGATGCCTTGTGCGTGAAGGAAAGCTTTCAGCTAAATTTAATATTCTAGTTTTTATCATTGTTTATATTTAAGCATATGATAACATTCGAGCTTTCAGTATACAATATATTTGAAATTAGAGCTAAATGTTTTACATTACCTTTGTTTTGCTTTCCTAATTCAGGAAACATTTATAAGTGCTCTTCCTAAACCTTTTATGAATATTAGTTTGAATCTGAAATAAAATCATATATCTATTTTCCAGACTATTAATTTTTTGATATATGCTTATGTATTTTTTCAAGAATAATTAACAGAATAGTTTTGATGATCAGATGTAAATTTAGCTCTTTACATAATGGCAAAATATCATTAATTGGTATTTAACAAAAATAAAAGCATCTGGGTAGTAAAATTATTTTACTATAAAAGGAATCAAATAAGCAATTGATAGTGGATAAATAAAAATTGCCAAATTCCCTCCCCTCTCTCCTTTGCGAATAAAAATGAAAAAAAGGGGATATTTTTGGGGAAAAATAGAATTTATATAGTTTCTAAAGGGTTAAATTGATATCTAAACATGGAAATAACCAGAGAAATGCCTTTCTGAGGTGAAAATACAGAGAATTACATGTGCCACTTATAATTGTAGCATATATATTGTCTGAAATCTGGTATGATTTAACTTAAGGTCGTGACTCAAGTTGCAAATGCCAACATGGTGGTTACAACTCCTTCCATTTAAGGTCTCCTTGCTACTTAGTATATATATACTTCATCATTTAACAAGGATAATGCTGCTTAATATGTGGATTTGTGATACATTACAAACAATAAAACAAACTTGTTTGCGGTTTTAAGCATTGTTACTTTCTGGGCTAAAACGCTGTAACTGAAAATTTACTTTACACAGGAAACTCAGCTTTTTGACTAAAGGGAGAATATGAAATAATTTACTGTGATATCCTTAAGTGAATTAGTAGAATTGTGCTGGTCCATTAGCACAATGCATCATGCCGAGAGAGAGAGAGAGAGAGAGAGAGAGAGAGAGAGAGAGAGAGAGAGAGAGAGAGAGAGAGAGAGAGAGAGAGAGAGAGAGAGAATAATTTATTTGAAAATATTACACTTATTAGATATATAATTTTTTTTTTTTTTTAGAATTTAGATTCAGAAAGGATTGTAAGGAATAATCTCGCGAAGGGAGGATTATACAAAATGTATAAAAAGCTCAAAATCCTTGCGATGTTATGAGTAAAATTATCATTATCATTACAAGCTAAGTTACAACCCTAGTTGGAAAAACAGGAAGCTATAATCCCAAGGGATTATAGCCCAGTAAGGAGAGGAAACAAGGAAAAAACTACAAGAAAATTAATATTAATAGTAGTAATAGTATTCATTTTTATGATTATATTATCATTATGTTGTATTATTTAATCATTCAGTCATCTAAATGTCAGTAACATAACGGAATTGTGAATTTCACTGAATTTGGTGCACCAAATACAAAAGCTATTGTTCATCATGCACCACTAGTATGTTGCGTTTTATTGTGACATTTAAAGGGAGGAGAGGTCATTTGAAATGAGTTACATTTCCGAAATTATATTTTAACTTTATTCATAAGGATTTCTCTTAGAAAGACTATTTTATCAAGTGAATAGAAATAAATTTAGCTACTTCCTATAATATCATGAAAATGTAACATTCTATTACAAAGATCCTTAAACAAGAATCCTTTTTGAATGAGTTACAGATCATGTGACTCGAACCAAACTGGGCGAGGGAAAGTATATAAACGTTAGGACAGGGCAAAATAACACTAAATCTGTATGGACAACAAGAGAAGAAGTTGACCTTGATTTGGTCACTCTACTGAATATTCGTTTAGGGAAGATGAGTTTCCACTCGGTTCATTAAAGTGTATTCTCTGTTATTACTTCTGTTCTCTCGCTGCTCAAAGCTCGATAATACTAGGAGTGTTTAAATATAGTACCATTTTAAAAATGTTTTATAATTTTGTCTATTCTGGTTATACTCACTGACCATAGTTGTTTTGGCTAATTTTTTATGGCCGAATGCCTTTCCTGCCGCCAACCTTCCCCATTTACCCGGGCTTGGGACCGGCACCAAGTTGAAGCTGGCTTGCCCCCCTCAGTGGCTGGGTAAAAGGATAGCCTTCGAAACAGACCGAGTGACAATTACATCGATCATACAGGGAACGAGAAGGAGAGGGAGACCAAAGCGAAGGTGGATGGACTGTATCAAGGATGACCTTTGATCAAAGGGATTAACCGGTGATGAGGTGTGGGACAGAGGTAGATGGAGAAAGCTGACTAGAAACACCAACCCCACATGGAAGTGGGAAAAGATGTAGACAAAGAAGAAGAAGAATTTGGTCTATTCGTGGGAGAGTTAGGTCTCGTAAAATTTTAGACATAATTATTGAAAATTGCTTTTATTGAATACCCTGTATGATCGATGT
The DNA here is from genome assembly GCF_036898095.1 of Palaemon carinicauda. Classification (NCBI taxonomy): domain Eukaryota; kingdom Metazoa; phylum Arthropoda; class Malacostraca; order Decapoda; family Palaemonidae; genus Palaemon; species Palaemon carinicauda. The sequence continues at coordinate 53,795,581 of NC_090731.1, forward strand.
AATTGTCCCTCGGTCTGTTTCGAAGGCTAACCTTTTACGTAACTCACCATAGATTGAAATCAATTTTATAATAGACAAGTGCTCTTGTCTGAAAGCAGCATCAAAGTGTCTTTTGTGTATATTAAGATTTCTTCTGATTTATTAAAGGCGAGTGTAGATAGACATGCAAAGATTGAGACTAAAAATTAGGCGTAAAGTATCATGCGTAAAGTAAAACCTGCTTTATACCGATTTAATGGACTAAGTGATATTTTGTAGAAGTCTAAATTCTCTTTAGATATGTTATATACTATATTTTTCTAGTCCATTTGTATAATATATTATTATTATTTTTTTCTTACTTTTTTGTATAACTGTTACCACCTCGAGTCTGGTCATTATCATTCTTAGACCTCATGAAGTTAGAGTAAAAAAAAAAAAAGAGCATTTGTAACATTAAGAAATAAAACCATGAACACCAATGGAGGTTTCTGAAAAAAAAAAAAAGTGCCAATTTAAGAGACGAGGAAGACAAAACGTCACATGCTCCAGGTTAAATTTCCTTTTTTTTTTTTTTAGCAATTAAAACGCAATATCTGCATTTGAGGGGAAATAACCTGAATATTTCATACGAGCACCCGGACTCTAACGCGTAATTCAACCTCTTCATAAGATTTTGAAAAATTTCATTAATTTTGCTTCTGCCAAAAGAGCGATATATTAGCGCGGTAGGAATCCAACAACTTCAAAGAACATCTCAAGAAATGAAGAAGTTGCTTAATTCGAAAAGGAATTTCTCCTGAATTGAAACCAGACGTCAATTGGCTTTATAAATACTAGAAATGAAACCTAGTCGAGTTTACACATGGAATTGAGGTATGTTGGAAATAGAAGTATTGAAAAGGTTATTTCGCTCTTCTATGGAAAAGGTGAACAAATTTTTGAAAGAAAATTTAACAATACACTTTCTCTCATAGCCCTATCATCCCAATCAAATCACCCAAAGAAGCTGTAGATACTCTATATAAAAATGGACAATTATTGTCATATTATAGGATTGAATTGATTATGGAAACTTCATTTTAGTCGTAAACCTAAACATTTTCAAATTGCCGGATTGAAATTTATAACTGAACCCAATTTGAAGGATTCACTTTATTCACCTTACTATGATGAAATGATATCATCTAGAGACAGATTTCAGGAGTAAAACATAAAAAAGAAAACTTATCACATATCGTTAATCTGCTTTATACTAGTGTCAAGCACAGTATAACTTTGAAGGAATAGTTAACTATGCGGTGCTATATAACGACTAATATTAATATAGAACCTTCTTATGATTGTTCACTTCTTGAACATCACTTAACTGATATTCCTGTTTGGCTTCATTATTATTATAATTATTACTGGTTAAGCCCAGTGAGTAGAGGAAATAAGGAAATAAATAATCCATATGAGAAGTTATGAATAATTAAAATAAAATATTTTGAGAACAGTAACAACATTAAAAGATATCTTTTATATATAAACTATAAAAAGACGTACGTCGGCCTGTTCTGTATAAGTAATTTTGACCTTTAGAAGTTCTCCCGATTCAACTACCTGATTAGGAAGATCATTCAACAACTTGGTTACAGCTGGAATGAAACTTCTAGAATACTGTGTAGTATTGAGCCTCTGATGGAGAAGGCCTGACTATTAGAATTAACCTCAAAATTAGTATTACGAACAGGATGGTACTGCCCATGAAGATCTAAAGTAAAGAATGGTCAGAGTTATGAAAAATCTTATGCTACACGCATAGCCGCATAGCGAACTAATTGAATCTAGATCAGGAATAAGAAATTTAGTAGATCGTGAATTCCTGTATAACAAATTAGAATTAGAATCAGCAGCTGAAGACCAGGGAGGAGAACAATACTCTAAAGAAGATAGAATGAAAGAATAGATTGATCACCGAAAATCTTACAAGACTTTCTCAATAAGCCAATTCTTTTGTGCAGTTGGCGAAGATACAGTCCTAATGTATTTCTCAAATGTAAATTTGCTGTCGAGAATTGCACCTAAAATTTTAAAAGAGTCATACAGAATTGAAGAAACATTATCAATGCTGAGATCCGGATGTTGAGGGGTAACTGTCCTTGATCTACTCACACGCCTCATAATTTCTACTATGTACTAATTGTAGCTAGATCTCTATTAAGGGATTCAGCCACCCCAGATCTAGATTCAGGAGATGGAATTGATGCACAGAGAGTAGCATCATTTATTTTCTAGGTCAAACCACATGTCACGTGTATAAAGTATGAAAAGTTATAGGCCAAGAACACTACCCTGAGGAACACCATAAATCACATTCCTATACTCACTAAGGTGCCCATCAACAACAACTCTTTGCGATCAGTTACTTAAAAATTCAATAATGATACTGAGAAAAATCATCCCACTCCCAGCTGTTTGAGTTTGAAAACAAGGGCCTCATGATTAACACGATCAAGGGTAGCACTAAAATCAAGGCCAATCATACGAACTTCCTGACCACAATCAATGTATTTCTGTACAGCATTGGGAATTGTAAGAAGGGCTTCACATGATTCAAGGCCTTTACGAAAGCCGAATTGCAAACTACGGAACAGATGATTACCTTCAGCAAACCTGTTAAACAATTTGAGTGTTATGGAAATTTGGTGGTGATCAGTTGGACTTGAGCTACCACAAACACATTTACATAGTGGAGCAACATTACAAATTCTCCAACAAGTGCTAAAAGCTCCTCTTCTTGATAACTTGTGAATAATAATAGATAAGTTAGGAGCTAAAAGATCTGCAATCGTTATATAATCAAAGGAAAAATACCATTTGGGTCTACACCTCCATAAGAATCAAGAGAGCTTTAATTTTACTAGATCAAAAAGCTAAACTAGGTAATTTTGCCTCGGGAAAACAGGACTGAGTAAGATTAAGGTTTTCATTACTCTGCTTACTGCCAAACACATCAGCCAAAAGGGGTTGCCTTTTCCTTTGGACAGTGAGTGACAGAGCAATCTGGTTTAACTAAAGGAGAACTGTTGCATCTACACCAATGAGTGCAGATTTAAGGGTAGCCCACCAATTGTGTTCCTATGTTGTAGCAGAAATGGTTTCTTTTATGGTCAAATATTATTCCTTTTCAGTTGAAGCATAAACTCTCATAGCAAAAGCTCCTATGTTACCCTTCCAAAGATGATAGGCCTCCTGCTTCTCCACATAAGCACGTTTACAGTCATCATTGAACCATGGTTTGTCTTTCACTCAGTACCTTAACACACGAGAAGCGATATGCCTATCAATTATGTTGACTAGATTCTCATACAAAAAAAAACAACATGATCAAAACTACTTTACAATTGTGACCAATTCAAGCCCAAAAGGACACTCAAAATCCCATTCCAGTCTGTTTGAGAGTTTATATAAATCTTACTCGAGTATGATACATCAGGTATAGGCTGCTCAGTCTTCACCACTAATAAAATTATGGCATGATCAGATGTCTCAACTGGTGAGCCAACCTTACTTGTTATAACACCAGGGGAGGCGGTATATACGTGGTCCAAGAAGTTACCAAACCTATGAGTAACTTCACATAGAATTTGCTCACAGCCTGATTCAAAGGCAAAGTTCAAA
>NC_090731.1:53809225-53811725 GCF_036898095.1 Palaemon carinicauda
CGCAGTTAAATACCATCCTATTTATCTCCGCCCATTCATTTATTTTGTTTAGATCTCTTTGTAGTGAGTTCCTATCTTCATCACAAGTAATTTCTCTACTTATTCTTGTGTCATCGGCGAAACTTCTCACTACGGAGTTTTCAACATCATATTCTATGTCTGAGATCATAATAACAAATAGCAGTGCAGCTAATACCGTACCTTGTGGCACGCCAGATATTACCTGGGCTTCATCTGATTTCTCGTCATTCGCAACCACTATCTGTTTTCTGTTTTGCAGGAATTCTTTTACCCATTTTCCTACCTTTCCCACAATATTGTGCTTTCTCATTTTTTTCTCTAATATATTGTGGTCTACCTTGTCAAAGGCTTTTGCAAAATCTAGATAGATCACATCTGTGTCTTTTTCATTTATCATATTTTTGTATGTGTTTTCATAGTGGGCTATCAGTTGGGTCTGTGTACTTTTTCCAGGCACAAAACCGTGTTGACCTATATTAAACAAATTATTTTTAACCAAATGGTTCATTATTTTCTTTTTTATTACCCTCTCATACACTTTCATAACATGTGATGTTAGACTAACAGGTCTATAATTGCTTGCCTCTAGTCTTGATCCACTTTTGAAGATAGGGGTTATATAAGCTAATTTATGTTTAACATATATCTCGCTCATATCTACACTTTGTCTTAGCAGTATTGCAAGCGGCTTCGCGATAGTGTTTGCAGTTTTTTTTAACAAAATCGCTGGAACTCCATCTGGTCCGGCTGCCGATCCATTTTTAATTTCGTTTATAGCCTTGACAATATCTGCTTCATTAATATATATATCCGTTAGATATTCAACATTTTCTTCTCTCATTTCTGTTTCATTATTCTCATTCCCAAATTCTTGGCATTAACTCACTCTTATATTTTTCTGCTAATATGTTGCATATTTCCTTTTTTTTATTCGTTAGCCGTCCTTCAATTCTTAGAGGGCCCATTTCTAGTCTCCCTTTATTCATCTTTTTTGCATAGGAGTAAAGTACTTTGGGGTTTCTTTTTATATTTTGAAGTGTCCTTTCTTCTAAATCCTTTTTTTTTCATTTTCTTTCGACTGTATAATCTTTTGTTCTGCATTTTCTATCTTACATTTTATTTCAATCCTTTTTCCACACATTTTTTTCTTTTGCAAGATTTTTCTTCCACTTTCTAATTTTCTGAAATAAGATCCTTCTGTCTCTTGGTATGCACGTCTTTTGTTTATTGTTTTTTTTTCGGTACATATTTTTCAACAATTTTCTTCAGTATTTTGTACAGTATGTCCGTATTTACCTGTATATTATCACTTACAAATATATTTTTTCATTCTTTATTCAGTTCTTCATTTATTTCTGACCATTTTATATTCTTACTGTAAAAATTATATTTTCCATATCCTTCCCAAAGTTTTGTGCTTTTATTAATTCTGCGATCACTTGCTTTGGAATGGACTATCAATTCTATGACATTGTGGTCTGAAATTCCCGTGTTATACACTCTTATTTCTTTAACATAATACACCTCATTCACAAATACTAGATCTAGCACATTTTCCTTTCTTGTTGGAATGTGGTTTATTTGTTGCATATTATGTTCTAATAGCATATCTTGAAGCTTTTCAAATTGCCTCTTATCTTCTGCGCTACTATTACTCTCTTTTTTATATGTATACATACAACCACTTTCTTCTATCCGAAAGGAAAGTTAAAATCTCCAGATAGGAGAGAGAGAGAGTTATTAGGATTTTGGATATCTCTTTGGTAGAGCTAAAGATTTAGTTTAAGCATTTAGAGAGTTCTTATGATCTTGTCTAACTTATTCATGAACTGGTTTACCGAGGTACTGTTTACTACATCAACTAGAAGTCTATCCCAAGAATTTGCTATTTTGTTTGTAGAGAAATTGTTGTAATCTATATTTGTTATTCCTTTAAGAATTTTAAATGCTTCTGTCAACTATCCCTTCTGTTGTCGAGTTTGTAGATTAAATAAGCTGATACGGTCCATCCTCCGTCTATATCCAAATTGCCTTAGTTTTGGAACTAGTCTGGAGAGAGAGAGAGAGAGAGAGAGAGAGAGAGAGAGAGAGAGAGAGAGAGAGAGAGAGAGAGAGAGAGAGATGATTGATGGATTTGTGAAACTATTCAGAATATATTGTTATTTAATTCTAAAATCTACTTGGAATGAAAACTAATATATCACTATATATCTTAATCGATTTCAAACCGCTAACTTTAGCCATTGAAACTCTACATCTGCTTTTCGCTTTTGTCTGGTTATGTGAGTGTCCGTTATATTGATATTATCCGAAAAAAATATATAGAAGGTTCATATTGTATTTATGTAAAACTCAACCTAAATGTTAAACTTTCAGTGAATGACGATGAATATCTTATGCCATTTCGCGGAGTCATCAACTCTATTTTTCCACTCCAAAGAAAAACGACTTATTTGTGCATGGAAAGGAATACCCACAA
>NC_090731.1:53816725-53824225 GCF_036898095.1 Palaemon carinicauda
AGTATTATTCAAAGGAGAATTTAATTTGATTTTGTGGAACTCATATTATTATGCATATTTGGATTTTTTCAACTAGGTTAGGAAAAGATTTAAATGATCTGATAGGTTTAGTTCCTTTGGCACATTTGAAAGAATTCTCTGATATTGCAGAAAATCTTGAAGCTATGAACGTTAATTTCAACTCAGTGATAGTTATATTGGCGATATTTTTATTTACTAACATACTAAATCATTAATTAGTACCTTTAATTTTTTAGATTGATTGACAATGAAAAGGTTTACATTTACCCAATACCAATGGGGGAAAAGTTTCAAATGTATAAAAGTATGTTACATATAGGATTTTCCTTTTCATATGATAATATGATAGTAGTCTTTTGGTGTAGTAATGGGTACACCTCACTCTCCTACATAACCTTACATATATTTATAACTATTTTAGTTAATACCGTCACTCTCCTTAAGTAATTGTGGAGAACATTTCGAAAACATATGGAAATCTATTTTATATAGTATACTTTAAAACCACAGAAAAAAAAACATGATATAGAATTTATATTAAGAGCTTTTATACTGGAAGTTAAGCTTGTGGTAAAATACGTAGGCAGAAGGGTAACTGGCTTAGCGCAAAGTAGGTTTGACAAAGGTACGGCGGTTTGTCTCCATAACTGTTTGATATATTTTCGGATGGGGTGATGTATAAAGCAAATATAAGACAAAATGGCAGTGAATATAGGTACAAATTTTCTGTCAGCAAATGCGAAAATTAAATCATAAACTGAGTGTGGAACATCTAATATTTGCAGATGATGCAACGAGGATCGGAGACAGAGAATTGAAACAACAAAAACTCTGAAAACATTAACAGGAAAAAAAAAGGTTCAGAGTAAATGGGAGGAGGGGTCTGTTTAAAGTAAGAAGAGAATAAAATAAGGTGAGCGTTTTTTTCCTTATAAATATTTAGTTTATGTATGATGGAAGATGATGAGATTAAAAAAAAAATCGTGAAACGCAGCACGGTGCGTACTAAAGATTGAGAAGAGACATAAATTAGACGTGGGAACCATGGTAAGGATGAATGAAGGAATTGTTGAGCCAATTCTGTTTCATGTATGTGAAGGGTTGCTATGGCCTGATTGGTAACGTCTCTGCCTGGTGTTTGCCAGTCGGGGGTTCGAGTCCCGCTCAGATTTGTTAGTGCCATTAGTGTCAGCAACCTTACCATCCTTGTGAGCTAAGGTTAGGGGGTTTGGGTGGGCCTATAGGTCTATCTGCTGAGTCATCAGTAGCCACTGCCTGGCCCTCCCTGGTCCTAGCTTGAGTGGAGAGGAGGCTTAGGTGCTGATCATATAATATGATCAAAAACATATATACCGTAGAAATGAAGGGGCTAGTATCTAATGGAAGTAAAGGCAACTGGAAATGGATATTTGTGAACAATATTTACGAGAAATATTAATGCCGTCATTTATTCGTTTTCATGATAAAGGACAAAAAATAGAAAGAAATCTATTGAGTGATTGAAAATTGACAAGTTAGATAAAATTCTTATATTGTTGAGGGATTGGGAGACAGTATGATAGAAACGACTAATGAAGTGTTTTTTCCCTTTTATTATTATTATTATTATTATTATTATTATTATTATTATTATTATTATTATTATTATTATTATTATTATTATTATTATTATTACAATCTAAGCTATAACACTAGACGTAAAAGCCGGATGCTATTAGCCCAAGGGCTTCAACAGTAAAAAATGTAGCCCCTTGAGGAAAGGAAACAACGAAATAGATAAAGTACAAGAGAAGTTAAAACCAATCAAAATTAAATATTGTAAGACAGAAACAACATTAAATTAGATCTTCCATATACAGTATAAACTATAAAAATAATAAAAAAAATCTAGAGGAATAGAAATAAGATAGAACAGCGTACCCTAGTGGGACCCCCAAGCAAGAGAAATCTAATCCAAGGCAGTGGAACGCTTTAGTAAAGAAGCTATGGCACTACCTGAGATTAGAGAACAATGGTTCGATTTTGGAGTGTTCCTCTCCTAGAAGAGCTGCTTACCATAGATAAAGAGTCTCTTCTACCGTTACCAAGATGAAAGTAGCCACTGGACAATTACTACAGTGCAGAAGTTAACCCCTTGAGCGAAGAAGAATTGTTTGGTAATGTCAGTATTGTCAGGTGTATGAGGACAAAGGAGAATGAGGAAAGAATGGGCTAGACTATTCGGTTCCAATGTAGTACTGTCTTGCTAGTCAAAGGACCCAACAACTCTCGCGACGGTTCCTCAACGGGTGGTTGAGAATTAAGGGTAAGCGTCATTCTACTTAGCAAGGAGTTCTTTAATAAGAGGAGTGGTAACGGAGAGTCTCTGCAAAATTTACTTGAGTCGCGGTGTTGCAGCTCAGTTGCACAACGAAATGCCTTGTTGTCAATTATCTGGACATTTATTCAGTGACAAGGTAATTCCTCTCCCTACTTAGGACAATTATGATTATAGTTGATTATTCTATTGAATTATTAATATATAATAACTGTCATATAACCATGAAAGATAATTTTATATGTTATGCTCATTTGTGAATGTACTTACAATGTTCCGACTGCGATTTATACTGTAATAAATATACCGTATAAACGAAAGTTATAAAAATATCAGTGATCGGTTTAGATTGCATAATAATTTACAGTATTTACTAGCGGTTCTGAGTTCCAATCATTAGAGATAAAAGCTATTTTGAATAAGATGATTGCAAAAGTTTAATCCATATCATAATTATGTCATAAGCATAATAATTGTAATCTAAAACGCAATGAAAGTGTATTTTTTTCTTCTTGAGGTAATATATATGATATAAAACAAGATTTATCATATATTAATCATGTGAAACCATTTAATGATTTAAATAAGCACAATATTTTCACATTTTCTTTCTTCAAATAAATATTATTTTTAAATATGCATTTATGTCTTCGTCATAATCATTATATTTACTTTTTTTTCAGAATCCAATAATTTCTAATTTTGAAATATAATGCTATTGTGTGATCTTCTTCACCAAAATGCCTCATCGGTTTAATTGCTATGGGTGCTTTGGAAACTATCCCATTAAGCCATACACAAAAGTAGTTTCCTTTCCAAAGGATCCAAGTGAACGAGAACGATGGATTTTTTGCCATGACTAATGACCCAAAGCGCTTGAGGTCTCTAAAGCAAATATTCATCTGTGCATCTCACTTTGACTGCAAATGGACTTCATGTAAAGATAGCTCATGGCCTACACAACCTCCATTAGTAGTCCAATCTTAAACAAGCTCAATTAAATCTTCGACCAACCTCTTCTTTCCCCTGTGATGCTAGAGAGGCGAAAGCACGTAAGAATGCGGATTGTTGGGATGAAATTCAAGACTTCGAAACCTTTTACACAGAAATAAGTCTCAAACACCCTTCATTTTTGTTCTATAGAGAAAATGAAAACTTATACATGTCTAAAACAGATATAAAAGGTCATAAGGGGGAATTATTCATTCATTTTAAATATGTTGAATTTTCATTTAATTTTGTTTACCTTGAGGTTGTTGAAAAAAATATAGCATAAATGTACAAAAGGAAAAAAGAAAGAAAGAAAAAACTTTTTCCTTTGCAAAAGAATAGTCTTATTTCTAAGTGGTTTCAAGTTCAAACAATAATTACTCCAGCTAGTAAACATGAGTTTGAAAGTTGTGACTATATGCAGCACATTATTGACTTAATGAATTTGATGACAGATTGTCAGGATTCACCTCATTTTATATTTCTCATATCTCAAATGCATCTATTTTTCAAAGCGTCTAAAATGAGACGCTTTGGCACAAATCCATTAATTTTTGCTCTTCAGCTTCATAACTTATCTCCAAGTACTTATAAATTAATTCGTTACTCAGGATCAATTATTCTGCCATGTATAAGAACACTGGAAATTTTGTTTATCAAATATTGAAGATGAGAATTGGAAAGTTTTAATTGAGCAGCTTAAACGAGAACAAAGGCTTGTTAATGTGATGTTTGATGAAGTTATACATGTTGAGACATTGCGTTTTTCATGGGGCCATATCATTGTCTATGCACAAAATGATGAACATATTCTTACTTCACATGCTATAGTTGTAGAAATTGCTTGTCATTATGGCGGTCCACATTATATTTTGAGGATAATGCCTTGTGCTAAATTGTCAGCTGATCAGCTCAGGGATTTTCTACTTGAGGCGATTAGTGCCATTTGTAGTGTTGGCGGGTGTCATATCAGTAATAGGTGATATAGTGTGTATAGCAAACTTGGAAGTCCAGGTAAAGTTCCAATACCAACTATTAGATTGAGTGTATTCCTTGTATATGACTTTGTACACATATTCAAGAAAATCCGGTCAGGATGCCTGAAAACTTTAAATCAATCAATCAATCAAGAACATCCGAAACAACTGGATCACTGTTCAGGATCAGAGATTGGCATTCACCATGGATAACACAGAATATTAGCACGTTGGCTTGACATTATACAATTACATGACGCAGATCGTAAGACTACAATTCGAATGACTAAAGTAACCTACATATCCGTACTCTGAAAATCACGAAGCAGACTGCTGAAGCTTTTAAAATTAGCACTATGACCAATGTGGAAGCTGCTAAACATTTACTTTCAGAACATGATTTTGAATATGCTTTGCCTGAGATATTTGCTGATGAAGTTTGAGAAAAGTTCTTTGGACAGGCAAGACAGAGAAGAGGAGGCAGAATTTATATAGATTGTAGAGACATTATTGCTGCTGCAAAGATTAGTAATCTACAAACTCTTACAAAGCATGGCATTAAACCAGATAAAAACATATCAAGATCTTGCATATATGTGCCAGTAAGTCTTGATAATGCAATTTGTCAAAGTTATATTGAGGAATTTCTTAAATCTAACGACCCTTTGAAACATAAATTTGTACATATCGCAGGATATCTAGTCAATAAATTTTATGGAAAGTAATATGTTGCAGAGTATGACTGAGATCTTTTACCAAGTAATTTTTTAGATAATAAACAGAGGTGGATTGGCAATGCCCACTATGTGGACTTTGTATTTTGTACATGCAGTATACATTATTCATTGACATATTGATTTAGGGTGTAATATACATTTTGCAGAGCTACTTTTATCTATACAAGCTCCCATAGATCACAGTAATGCTGCATGTTTTTCTTTAGCAATTATAATTTTGAAAGCATTTGTTAATAGTGATAACTACAGGGAGAAGGCTGTAGGATGCTGTAGGCGTAAAGAAAAGCTTTCTAGCAAAATTTGATATTTTAGTTTTTATTATTATTTATATTGTAGTATATGATAACATTTAGGGTTTCAGTATACAATAGATTTAAAATTAAAGATGTATGTTTCACATTACCTTTGTTTTACTTTCATAATTCAATAAACATATTTATAAGTACTATTACTAAACCTTATATTAGTTTGAATCTAAAACAAAATCCTAACATATTTATTTTTCATACTATTTACATTTTTTGTTTCGTGTATATTATTGTATTTTTTTCAAGACTCATAAGCAGAGTAGTTTTAATGATCATATGTATATTTAACCTTTAGATACTGGCAAAAAAATCAACAACTGATATTTTTGAAAAAAATAATTACCTAAAAAGTAAAATCTTCTGGGTAGTAAAACTGATTTACTGCAAAGAAAAATTAACTAAGCAATTGTTAGGTGATTAATCAAAATTGCCAAATTCCCTCACCTCTCTCCCTTTACGAATAAAAATGGAAAACAAATAGAATGTATATAGTTCTTGAAGGGTTAAATTAATATCTAAGCATGGAAATAAGCAGTGAAATGGCCTTTTGAGGTGAAAATACAGAGAAATACATGTGCCACTTATAATTGTAGCACATATGTTGGCTGAAATCTGGTATGACTCAACTTAAGGTCGTGACTCAAGTTGCAAATGCCGAGCATGGTGGTAGTAACTCCATCCACTTAAGGTCTCCTTGCTACTTAGCATATATACTTACTCAATTAACAAGGATAATGATGCATAATATGATGATTTGTGATACATTACTAACAATAAAACAAACTTGTTTGCTGTTTTAATTATTGTTACTTTCTGGGCTAAAACACTGTCACTGAAAATTTACTTTACGCAGGAAAGAATATGAAAGAATTTACTGTAACATCCTTAGTGAATTAGTAGAATTTTGCTGGTCCCTCAGCACAATGCATTATGCCGAAGAGAGAGAGAGAGAGAGAGAGAGAGAGAGAGAGAGAGAGAGAGAGAGAGAGAGAGAGAGAGAGAGAGTTACTAGGAGTTACAAGGATTTTGGATGTCTCAAAGACTAATTTTTAGTCCATCCGCTTAGACTTCATTTGCTTTTTGGTAAAGCGATTTAGTCTAAGCATTTAGAGAGTTCTTATGATCTTGTCTAACTTATTCGTGAACTCGTTTACCGAGGTACTGTTTATAACATCAGCTAGAAGCCTATCCCAAGAATTTGCTGTTGTAATCTATATTTGTTATTCCTTTAAAAAAATTTAAATGCCTCTGTCAACTATCCCCTTAGTTGCCGAATTTGTAGATTAAATAAGCTGATACGGTCCATCATCCGTCTATATCCAAATTGCCTTAGTGTTGGAACTAGTTTGGAGAGAGAGAGAGAGAGAGAGAGAGAGAGAGAGAGACAGAGAGAGAGAGAGAGAGAGAGAGAGAGAGAGAGAGAGAGAGAGAGAGAGAGAGAGAGAGATGATTGATAGATTTGTGAATCTATTTAGAATATATTGTTATTTAATTCTAAAATCCACTTGGATTGAAAACTAATAAATCACTATATATCTTATCGATTTCAAACCGCTAACTTTAGCCATTGAAACTCTACATCTGCTTTTCGCTCTTGTCTGGTTATGTGAGTGTCTTTTATATTAATATTATCCGAAAAAAATATATATAGAAGGCTTATATTGTATTTATGTGAAACTCAACCTAACTGTTAAACTTTCAGTGAATGACGATGACATTTCGCGGAATCGTCAACTCTATGTTAATTTTCCACTCCAAAGAAAAACGACTTATTTGTGCATGGAAAGGTATTCACCCACAGATTTCCTTTTTCATCTAGTTTCTTCTAGAAACTCATGCAAAGGGCAATGAACCGATTAAAAACCAAACCAATGATAAATGAAGGTTTTTATAAACAAATTAATCTATTTTTTTTCGTATTATATATATATATATATATATATATATATATATATATATATATATATATATATATATGTATATATATATGTATATATATATATATATATATATATATATATATATATATATATATATATATATATATATATATATAATATCATTATGCAAATTTAATAAAAAATTTAGTCTATTTTTCTTCTTATTATATTTATTATTGTTATTATTATTCGATAATTTTTTTTGAAATG